>NC_069499.1:394801225-395101225 GCF_027579735.1 Bombina bombina | reverse complement strand
AATTGTCTCAAAAGGGATGCATGTCCCTTTAACTTTAACTCTTTCTCTCGACTTTGTTTCTTTCCATCTCTTTTCTCTTTCAGATCCAATAAATTGATCACTAATCTGTTACAGATGTTTTTGTTTACTGCTTTGAAGTTAAAGGGATAGTCTAGTCAAAATTAACCTTTTTATGATTCAGATATAGCAGTGTTTCCTAAACCCAGTCCTCAGGACCCTTACTCAGGCCAGATATTCATTATATTTTAACTAGAGCACAGGTGAAATAATAAGCTGATGGGTGAGCTGACTGTTTCACCTGTGCCTTAGTTAAGATATAATGAATATCTGACCTGAGGGAGGGTTGTCTTTAAGCCAATTGGAACAGCCAATAGGATTTTAGCAGCTCTAATCCTATTAGCTGATTGGAACAGCCAATAGGATTTTAGCAGCTCTTATCCTATTGGCTAATTGAAATCTTTCAGCCCATAGGAATGCAAGGGACGCCATCTTGGATAACGTCACTTGCATTGAAGTTCCAGCTTACGGCAGCGACCATATGAAGAGGATGCTTTGCACCAGATGTCTTCAGGATGGACCCACTCCGCACCGGATGGATGAAGATAGAAGATGCCGTCTGGATGAAGACTTCTTGCTGACTGGATGAGGACTTCTCCAGCTGGATGAAGATGGAAAAGGCCGCCCGGATGAAGACTTCTTGCCGCCTGGATGATGACTTCTCCGGCTCTGGATGGATCCTTCAAGCGGGACTTCAAGAACTGTAAGTGGATCATCGGGGGATAGTGTTAGGTTTTTTTAAGGTTTTTTTTGGGTGGGTTTTATTTTTAGATTAGGGTCTGGGCATGTAAATGAGCTAAATACCCTTTTAAGTGATATGCCCATAAAAATGCCATTTTCAGGGCAATGGGGAGCTCAGGTTATTTTAGATAGGTTTTTTATTTGGGGGGGTTGGGTGGTGGGTTTTACTGTGGGGGGGGTTGTATTTTTTTTACAGGTTAAAGAGCTGATATCTTTGGGGCAATGCCCCACAAAAGACCCTTTTAAGGGCCATTTGTAGTTTATTGTAGGCTAGGTGTTTTTTTATTTTGGGGGGGGCTATTTTATTTTGATAGGGCTATTAGATTAAGAGTAATTCTTTTTTATTTTTGATAATGTGTTTTTTTATTTTTCGTAATTTAGTGTTTGTTTTTTGTTAACTTAGGCCTAGATTTAGAGTTTGGCGGTAGCCGTGAAAACCAGCGTTAGAGGCTCCTAACGCTGGTTTTAGGCTACCGCCGGTATTTGGAGTCATTCAAAAAAGGGTCTAACGCTCACTTTTCAGCCGCGACTTTTCCATACCGCAGATCCCCTTACGTAAATTGCGTATCCTATCTTTTCAATGGGATCTTTCTAACTCCGGTATTTAGAGTCGTGGCTGAAGTGAGCGTTAGAAATCTAACGACCAAACTCCAGCTGCAGAAAAAAAACAGGAGTTAAGAGCTTTTTGGGCTAACGCCGGTTCATAAAGCTCTTAACTACTGTGCTCTAAAGTACACTAACACCCATAAACTACCTATGTACCCCTAAACTGAGGTTCCCCCACATCGCCGCCACTCGATTATATTTTTTTAACCCCTAATCTGCCGACCGCCACCTACGTTATACTTATGTACCCCTAATCTGCTGCCCCTAACACCGCCGACCCCTGTATTATATTTATTAACCCCTAATCTGCCCCCCACAACGTCGCCGCCAACTACCTACAATAATTAACCCCTAATCTGCCGACCGCAAAGCACCGCTACTTAAGTTATCCTTATGTACCCCTAATCTGCTGCCCCTAACACCGCCGACCCCTATATTATTTTTTATTAACCCCTAATCTGCCCCCCTCAACGTCGCCTCCACCTGCCTACACTTATTAACCCCTAATCTGCCGAGCGGACCACACCGCTACTATAATAAAGTTATTAACCCCTAATCCGCCTCACTAACCCTATAATAAATAGTATTAACCCCTAATCTGCCATCCCTAACATCGCCGACACCTAACTTCAATTATTAACCCCTAATCTGCCGACTGGAGCTCACGCTATTCTAATAAATGTATTAACCCCTAAAGCTAAGTCTAACCCTAACACTAACACCCCCCTAAATTAAATATAATTTTAATCTAACGAAATTAATTAACTCTTATTAAATAAATTATTCCTATTTAAAGCTAAATACTTACCTGTAAAATAAATCCTAATATAGCTACAATATAAATTATAATTACATTGTAGCTATTTTAGGATTAATATTTATTTTACAGGCAACTTTGTAATTATTTTAACCAGGTACAATAGCTATTAAATAGTTATTAACTATTTAATAGCTACCTAGTTAAAATAATTACAAAATTACCTGTAAAATAAATCCTAACCTAAGTTACAATTAAACCTAACACTACACTATCATTAAATTAATTAAATAAAATACCTACAATTACCTACAATTAAACCTAACACTACACTATCAATACATTAATTAAATACAATATCTACAAATAAATACAATTAAATAAACTAACTAAAGTACAAAAAATAAAAAAGAACTAAGTTACAAAAAATAATTTTTTTTTTACAAACATTAGAAAAAATTACAACAATTTTAAACTAATTACACCTACTCTAAGCCCCCTAATAAAATAACAAAGCCCCCCAAAATAATAAAATGCCCTACCCTATTCTAAATTACTAAAGTTCAAAGCTCTTTTACCTTACCAGCCCTGAACAGGGCCCTTTGCGGGGCATGCCCCAAGAAGTTCAGCTCTTTTGCCTGTAAAAAAAAACATACAATACCCCCCCCCAACATTACAACCCACCACCCACATACCCCTAATCTAACCCAAACCCCCCTTAAATAAACCTAACACTTCCTACCTTATCTTCACCATCCAGGTTCACCGATCGGTCCAGAAGAGCTCCTCCGATGTCCTGATCCAAGCCCAAGCAGGGGGCTGAAGATGTCCATGATCCGGTAGAAGTCTTCATCCAAACGGGGCAGAAGAGGTCTTCCATCCTATTGAAGTCTTCATCCAAGCGGAATCTTCTATCGTCATCCATCCGGAGCGGCAGCATCCTGAAGACCTCCGACGCGGAACATCCATCCTGGCCGACGACTGAACGACGAATGACGGTTCCTTTAAATGACGTCATCCAAGATGGCGTCCCTCGAATTCCGATTGGCTGATAGGATTCTATCAGCCAATCGGAATTAAGGTAGGAATATTCTGATTGGCTGATGGAATCAGCCAATCAGAATCAAGTTCAATCCGATTGGCTGATCCGATCAGCCAATCAGATTGAGCTCGCATTCTATTGGCTGTTCCGATCAGCCAATAGAATGCGAGCTCAATCTGATTGGCTGATTGGATCAGCCAATCGGATTGAACTTGATTCTGATTGGCTGATTCCATCAGCCAATCAGAATATTCCTACCTTAATTCCGATTGGCTGATAGAATCCTATCAGCAAATCGGAATTTGAGGGACACCACCTTGGATGACGTCACTTAAAGGAATTTTCATTCATCGGTAGTCGTCGGTAGAAGAGGATGTTCCGCGCCGGAGGTCTTGAAGATGGAGCCGCTCCTCATCGGATGGATGAAGATATAATATAATATATAATATTCCTACCTTAATTCCGATTGGCTGATAGAATCCTATCAGCCAATCGGAATTCGAGGGACTCCATCTTGGATGACGTCATTTAAAGGAACCGTCATTCGTCGTTCAGTCGTCGGCCAGGATGGATGTTCCGCGTCGGAGGTCTTCAGGATGCTGCCGCTCCGGATGGATGACGATAGAAGATTCCGCTTGGATGAAGACTTCAATCGGGTGGAAGACCTCTTCTGCCCCGCTTGGATGAAGACTTCTACCGGATCATGGACATCTTCAGCCCCCCGCTTGGGCTTGGATCAGGACATCGGAGGAGCTCTTCTGGACCGATCGGTGAACCTGGATGGTGAAGATAAGGTAGGAAGATCTTCAGGGGCTTAGTGTTAGGTTTATTTAAGGGGGGTTTGGGTTAGATTAGGGGTATGTGGGTGGTGGGTTGTAATGTTGGGGGGGGGGTATTGTATGTTTTTTTTTACAGGCAAAAGAGCTGAACTTCTTGGGGCATGCCCCGCAAAGGGCCCTGTTCAGGGCTGGTAAGGTAAAAGAGCTTTGAACTTTAGTAATTTAGAATAGGATAGGGCATTTTATTATTTTGGGGGGCTTTGTTATTTTATTAGGGGGCTTAGAGTAGGTGTAATTAGTTTAAAATTGTTGTAATATTTTTCTTATGTTTGTAAATATTTTTTTATTTTTTGTAACTTAGTTCTTTTTTATTTTTTGTACTTTAGTTAGTTTATTTCATTGTAGTTATTTGTAGATATTGTATTTAATTAACGTATTGATAGTATAGTGTTAGGTTTAATTGTAGGTAATTGTAGATATTTTATTTAATTAATTTAATGATAGTGTAGTGTTAGGTTTAATTGTAACTTAGGTTAGGATTTATTTTACAGGTAATTTTGTTATTATTTTAACTAGGTAACTATTAAATAGTTAATAACTATTTAATAGCTATTGTACCTGGTTAAAATAATTACAAAGTTGCTTGTAAAATAAATATTAATCCTAAAATAGCTACAATGTAATTATAATTTATATTGTAGCTATATTAGGATTTATTTTACAGGTAAGTATTTAGCTTTAAATAGGAATAATTTATTTAATAAGAGTTAATTAATTTCGTTAGATTAAAATTATATTTAATTTAGGGGGGTGTTAGTGTTAGGGTTAGACTTAGCTTTAGGGGTTAATACATTTATTAGAATAGCGGTGAGCTCCAGTCGGCAGATTAGGGGTTAATAATTTAAGTTAGGTGTCGGCGATGTTAGGGAGGGCAGATTAGGGGTTAATACTATTTATTATAGGGTTAGTGAGGCGGATTAGGGGTTAATAACTTTATTATAATAGCGGTGCGGTCCGCTCGGCAGATTAGGGGTTAATAAATGTAGGTAGGTAGCGGCGACGTTGTGGGGGGCAGATTAGGGGTTAATAAATTTAATATAGGGGTCGGCGGTGTTAGGGACAGCAGATTAGGGGTTCATAGCTATAATGTAGGTTGCGGCGGTGTACGGAGCGGCAGATTAGGGGTTAAAAATAATATGCAGGGGTCAGCGATAGCAGGGGCGGCAGATTAGGGGTTAATAAGTGTAAGGTTAGGGGTGTTTAGACTCGGGGTACATGTTAGAGTGTTAGGTGCAGACGTAGGAAGTGTTTCCCCATAGAAAACAATGGGGCTGCGTTAGGAGCTGAACGCGGCTTTTTTTCAGGTGTTAGGTTTTTTTTCAGCTCAAACAGCCCCATTGTTTTCTATGGGGGAATCGTGCACGAGCACGTTTTTGAGGCTGGCCGCGTCCGTAAGCAACTCTGGTATTGAGAGTTGCAGTGGCGTTAAATTATGCTCTACGCTCCCTTTTTGGAGCCTAACGCAGACATTCTGTGGACTCTCAATACCAGAGTTATTTTAAAGGTGCGGCCAGAAAAAAGCCAGCGTTAGCTACGCTGGTCGTTACCGACAAAACTCTAAATCTAGCCGTTAGTGTTTGTTTTTTTCTGTAATTTAGTAATTTGTAATAATGTTTAAATAATTTTAGTAGGGTTAGGTTTCTTTAATATGTAATTTAGTTTATTTAATTGGTAGTTTAATTTAATTGTAGGATAATAAGTTAGGTTAATTAATAGTTTAAAATAGTTTATTTTAATTCTACAGGTAAGTTTAAATTTATTTTAAGATAGGGATGTTGTTATGTTTAGGGGTTAATAGCTTAATTTAGTTTTTTTGTGATGTGGTGGGCTTAGGGGTTAATAGGTTTAGTTAGTGGTGGTGATGTAGGAGGCCAGAGGTTTAGGGGTTAATACGTTTATTTAGTGACGGCGGTATTGGGGAGCAGCAGAATAGGGGTTAATACATTTTATTTTGGTGGCAGCAATGTCGGGGCGGCAGATTAGGGGTGTTTAGACTCGGGGTTTATGTTAGGGTGTTAGGTGTAAACGTAACTTGTTTTCAACCATATAAATCAATGGGATTTATATGGTCTGCTTTCAGACTCCCATTGATTTCTATGACATCTGCGGCCTCCAGGGTGGCGGATTGAAAGCCAGGTAAGCTGGGCCAGAATAGCCGCGAGCATACCTGTTAAAAGTTTGAGAACTGGGAAAAGGTGTCAAATAGAGCCGAATGTGTATTCGGAATATCTATAATGACGTAAGCATCGATATGTGTCGGATTGAGACTGTCGGATTGTATGTTACATCACAAATTTCAACATTTGATGGTCTGTAGGCTTTGATAACTAGGTCGGATCAATCTTGCAACAATTACGTTGCGGAATTCCGGCGTATTTGCGGTTGAGGCTTTGATAAATATCCCCCATAATGAATACATTTTACAGAAAATTTATTTTTTATTTATATGTTGCTTTAATGGTTAAACTTTTCATTACACTGCAAAAGACACTCTATACCAGGGGTTGCCAACCTTTCGGACCTCAGGGACCACTAAACTCACAATTTAAAATCCTGTGGACCACTAACATGATTTTTTTTAAATGGTACAAACCTCTATAATGTGTGTGTGTGTATGTATATATATATATATATATATATATATATATATATATACATACACCCACCCATACATACTGTACATAACTAGTATAACCATAGCTAAGAAGAACTGAGAGAATATTTCCAAATGACAGATGAAGGGTGAGTGTCAACTTTTGAGCTAGAAGCAGAGAGGCAGAAAGTGGGAAAAAATAATTATATTTAAAAGGACCACAAGACTTCCAAGTTACCTCCCCAGTTAGGAATTATTCAAAACTACTTATGATCATGGACAGACATTGGAGTCATAAATTAAGTTTATATTAGAAAGCTCTCAATATGGATCTGAGCTAACCCTGACTGATGTTACTGGCAATTACTATAATACTGGTGGGATATGGCTGATCTGCTGGATGGCAATTACTGGAATTCAGGTGGAATGGCTTTGTGCACGGGAAAATTATTAGAATGAAAAATAATTAATATTTAATTTAAAAAAAAAGATGGAGGGGAGGAAGACAAACAGTGATGTAAGTCCATCAGAAGGTATTAGGAAAACTACTACAAAAAGACAGGTAAAGGGAAGAAAATAAATTAAATATGAGAGATAATTGTTTTTTTTATAGATTTTCTTTTTTTTGTATACTATACATCCACTATTTCAAGCAAGACTATACCAACCTCTGCTGGCTTTAGAATGGAAGCATCTTCCTCTGAGCAACACGCTCGGCGGAGTTAAAAATACAATCTAGCTATGCAAGTTGGGCAGTACTACGCAACGTGCGTAGGGAGATTGTAATTTAACTCCTCAGTCGGTTTTCACTGATATCCAGCCAGGCACTGTAGGGAGTTGCAGTGCGACTGGGGTGACACCATCAGAGGAGATTAATTCCTGCTTGATGGTGTCACGGACCACCAACATCTTCTCGCGGACCACCAGTGGTCCAGGGACCACTGGTTGGCGACCGCTGCTCTATACATTAACTAAATATTTTAATGGTATTTTGGCACATTGTGTTTTATGAATAATATGGCTATGTAAACACTGTACTTGCTCCCGGCATGGAAAATGAGAAGGTGAGTAATGGCAGCGGCATTATTCGCTTTATTATTTAAAAGCCACTGCCTTAGTCTCCCCCCCACCCCGCAAAAAAAAAGGAGAATATTTGATGATGTATCATGCAGCGAACAGCTATTGCTAATTTAGAAGAAGAGGGATGTTGGATTTATCGGTTTAAAATTATTATTTTTTTGTAAATTACAACAGTTCTAAACTGTAAAATGTAAATGTTTACATTTTTAATGTATTTTTTACAGAATTATTCTGGCAATCAGGGCAGCCATTTTTTGTAGAAACAGCAGAAAAAAGATGTTTTATTTACCAGATTAAGATGTATTTTTTTTGTTTAAAAATAGAAACATAGAAACATAGATATTGACGGCAGATAAGAGCCATAGGCCCAGCAAGTCTGCCCGACCTTACCTAACAGTATAAACTTATCTAGTTCGTAGGATAGCCCTATGCTTGTCCCATGCATTTTTAAAGTCCCCCACAGCGTTTGTTGCTACTACCTCTTGAGGAACAAACACTGTGGGGGACTTAAAAAATGCATGGGACAAGCATAGGGCTATCCTACGAACTAGATAAGTTTATACTGTTAGGTAAGGTCGGGCAGACTTGCTGGGCCTATGGCTCTTATCTGCCGTCAATATCTATGTTTCTATGTTTCTATTTTTAAACAAAAAAATACATCTTAATCTGGTAAATAAAACATCTTTTTTCTGCTGTTTCTACAAAAAATGGCTGCACTGATGTAAACAACTTTACAGTTTTAAACTGTAATGTAATTTTTACAGAATTGTTCTGGCAACCACAGCTGCCATTTTTTTTTCTGTAAAAAAAACTTGATTTTTTTTTAAAGTGTAGCAAATAGTAGTCATTATTTCTTAAATATTTCAAACACACATTTTATTGTCCACATTTTGCGTCAGTTCACCTTCCCAAAGCAGCAAAATTTACTATTTTATACTTTAGGATTCAATTAAATTTAACTAAAAAAAAGAAAAGAGAACAATTATCATTTTTGTCACTATTTAGCATCTTACAATTTATAGACATTGGGCTCCTTTTACCAAGCAGCGGTTGATGCTTCGGAGACCCTTCACTTCAGGTTTGCCTGAAATCATAGAGCAGTGGTCTCAAGACCGCTGCTCTTTAACCTGAACGACACCTAAAATCAACTCGATCAAGATGATTGACAGCCCCTGCTAGTGGTTGATTGACTGCCATCAAGCTGAAGTAGCGAGGTCCTGAGAAAAGGATTCATGGTAGTTTATCATGGCTGCCCTACTAATAGTTAATTGAGCCCAGTGAGTAGTTTAACACATTTTAAAAATGTATGCATGTCCCTATCCCTGTCCAAAATCACTTAGCATAGGAAAAAATATTTAAAAACTAAACAAAACAACCCATAAAATAGTTGTACTAAGTCATCTTATATAGAATTTCACAAAATACCATCTATTTATATATTGTTGTGACAATCAGCTGGCATTGGGTGGACACAAGTCCTCTCATTTAAAAGACCAGGATTGCTGCTTTCAAATAAGGGGTCTCAAATGTATGTATTGTGAAGGGGGGGGGCAACATAGGGGATATCCTACCCTCCTGATATTGTTCCATATGCTTTTGGTTCTGACAGGTGATCATTGTTAACACAGAGGTCAGTGGATAACCACCAGACATACCACACCTTTAAAAAAAAAAAAAAGCAGCCTTGACTATTTAAAAATATGAGTCATTTGCCTTGTGGTAGTGCATATTTTGGGGTGCAAGGGTCCCTTTTATAGTTCAGATGACTGTAATAGGCACCAAGGTTATACAGGCGATTGATATGTCTATAGCAATCACCTGCTATATAAAGGGTCATGAGACCACTTATTTAATTATGGGAAATCGAAATCTCCTTCTTCATGTGAGCTGTATTGGGTGTATGTATGTTGTATGCTGTTTTTAGGGGATAGGGGCACTTCTGCCCCATTAAATACATTAGACATTACATTACTAATGAAAGGAGTGTGAGACACCATACTGCAAAGAGGGGATACCACTTTTTTAAACTTGGATCCATATACTTTTGTCTTTTATAGGGGGAATGGGGGCTAGCTGTTGATTCGTGGGTGCACATATATGTCTTTTGTCTTTGACTCTCCTAATGTGTTCAGCTAGCACTGCGGCTCCTTTAACAAAGGATACCAAGAGAATGAAGCAAATTTTATAATAGAAGTAAATTGGAAAGTTGTTTAAAATTGTATGATTTTCTGAACCAAGAAATTAAAAATATCTGGTTTCCTGTCCCTCTCATTTTTGTAGCCGTTTACTTTTCAAATAAGCAAGTTAAAACTTTTAATACATTTTATTTTTTCAATATGTAATAATTCTCAAACATCTGAACCAATTTACTCCAAATGTTCTTAATTTAAATTTGTTGGGGATGCCCACAAAAATGTTTTTTCCAAGTTACCAGCACATGAAAAACAGGTTTTACCATTCAAAAGTATGGATAATTTAAACTATAACATTCACCTGTAATATAACGTTCTTAAATGCTGCAATGAATGTTTCTAAACAGTGGCTTATTATGGCTTAGGCCAAAAAGGTCCGTGTCTAGGGTGGCATATTTGGGAAATATGGAAGGGGCAGAACTTTTTTACATCAGTTACGGAGCATTACAGTGGTTTTTGTATGATTTCACATGGCGTGTGTTTAGTATTTGTAGCTGCATCTCTTCTCACTTTCACCAATAAACGCTGTGACACACTGCAAGCGATGCAGTGCGAGGCGAAGCAGCTGCTTCACTTCGCTTCTCATCACATTGCTTCTGAAGTTCAGATATTTCATCTCTGAGCGCTCAGCTACGCGACCTGACGCAGCAGAGTGCTCAGAGATGAAAAGGCAGGACACACTGAGCGCACACAGCCGCATCTACATGCTGTGCGCCACTCCGCTTGCAGTGTTTCACAGCCTTAAGGCCTAATTTTTTAAGTAGTTTTTCACAGCCTGAGCATGACAGACATCCCAACTCTCCCGGAAGGTCCGGGAGTCTCCCGCATTGATAAAGCTGCTCCCTGACACCTGCAAATTAAACACAATCTCCTGGAAATAGCGGTTCCAGAGAAAATCAAATTTGTGCCTGCACTTTTCATTTCTACCTCTAGGTATCACTGTTTCGTTATAGCTCAATGTAAATAGTTTCCACGTTCCTCTCTAGACTTTTCTCCCCCTTCCTGATCTATTCTCTAGTGCGGTGCGCAGCAGACCTGATATAGGTAAGTTATGCAGGCTCCCATACTCTATATATTGTGCAGGCTCCTATACTCTATATATTGTGCAGGCTGTGCAGGCTCCCATACTCTATATATTGTGCAGGCTGTGCAGGCTCCCATACTCTATATATTGTGCAGGCTCCCATACTCTATATATTGTGCAAGCTCCCATACTCTATATATTGTGGTGGCTCCCATACTGTATATATTGTGCAGGCTCCCATACAGTATATATTGTGCAGGCTCCCATACTTTATGTATTTTGCAGGCTACCATACTGTATAATGTGATAACATTTTTAACTATTTCACAATCAGAGGAATTCTGAATTGGGGGGGCTGGGGGTACAGTAGTGAGGTGGTACAGTGAGGTACTATAGTGAGTTGGTACAGTGAGGTACTATACAGAGGTGGTACAGTGAGGTACTATACAGAGGTGGTACAATGAGGTACTATACAGAGGTGGTACAGTGAGGTACTATATAGAGGTGGTACAATGAGGTACTATACAGAGGTGGTACAGTGAGGTACTATACAGAGGTGGTACAGTGAGGTACTATACAGAGGTTGTACAGTGAGGTACTATACAGAGGTGGTACAGTGAGGTACTATACAGAAGTGGTACAGTGAGATACTATAGTGAGGTTGGCATGCAGTGATGTAGTATAGTGAGGGACGGGGGCACCTCCCTGAAATGGGTTTTTGCAGGTTGGGATGTCTGGCATGAGGTCCGGTGGCTGCAGCCAGATACTGAAGCCATGATTAACCGGAAGAAGCTGTGTCAGGCACCATTCAGGGAGAGGTAGTGTAAATGTGCACATTTGAACTGTATTATATAATACCTTGCTTTATTCACCTGCAGCTTGTCACAGGGTACAATGGTGATTTATTAGTATCCCCTGTACCAGAAGATACTTGCCTAGGTGACTTGAAATGCTTTATGTTGCTATTTAGTACCTCATTGTACCACCTCTATATAGTACCTCACTGTACCACCTCTGTATATATATATAGAGCCAAGATGAGCACTCTCACTTCAAGCTTCAGCAGCCAGGGTGCTAGTAGGTAATAGATATATGTGGCAAGAAACTTGCACTCACTGGTCTTTTTTCAAAACACCAAAATTTAATGTGACGTTTCGGAGATACTCTATCTCTGAAACGTCACATTAAATTTTGGTGTTTTGAAAAAAGTCCAGTGAGTGCAAGTTTCTTGCCACATATATATATATATATATATATATATATATATATATATATATATATATATATATATGTATATATACTCACCGGCCACTTTATTAGGTAGACCTATTCAATTGCATGGTAACACAAATAGCTAACCAGCCAATCACATGGCAGCAACTCAATGCATTTAGGCATCTAGACATGGTGAAGACAACTTGCTGAAGTTCAAACCGAGCATCAGAATGGGGAAGAAGGGAAATTTAAGTGACTTTAAACATGGCATGCTTGTTGGTGCCAGACTGGCTGGTCTGAGTATTTAAAAAACTGCTGATCTACTGGGATTTTCACACACAACCATCTCTAGAGGTTACAGAGAATGGCCCAAAAAAGAGAAAATTATCCAGTGAGCGGCAGTTGTGTAGACGCAATTGCCTTGTTGATGTCTGAGGCCAAAAGAGAATAGGAAGACTGTTTCGAGATGATAGAAAGGCAACAGTAACTCAAATAACCACTCTTTACAACCAAGGTATGCAAAACCCCATCTCTGAATGCACAAAACATTGAACCTTGAAGCAGATGGGCTACAGCAGCAGAAGGGCAGGTACCACTCCTGTCAGCTAAGAACAGGAATCTGAGGCTACAATTCGCACAGACTCACCAAAATTGGAAAATAGAAGATTGGAAAAACGTTGCCTGGTCTGATGAGTCTCAATTTCAGCTGCGACATTCAGATGGTAGGGTCAGAATTTGGCGTAAACAATATGAAAGCATGGATCCATCCTGCCTTGTATCAACGGTTCAGGCTGGTGTTGGTGGTGTAATGGTGTGTGGGATATTTTCTTGGCACACTTTGGGCCCTTTAGTACCAATTGATCATCGCATCATGGATGTGCAGCCGACAAATCTGCAGCAACTGCGTGATGCTCTCATGTCAACATGGACCAAAATGTCTGAGGAATGTTTCTTGTTGAATCTATGCCACGAAGAATTAAGGCAGTTCTGAAGGCAAAAGGGGGTCCAACTCGGTACTAGCAAGGTGTACCTAATAAAGTGGCCGGTGAGTGTATATATATATATATATATACAGGTGGCCCTCGGTTTACGCCGGTTCAATTTGCGCCGTTTCAGAATAACAACCTTTTTTGTCAGTCATGTGCACTAATTAAAATAGCCAGTAGGTGGAGCTGTGTCCTTGTTTTGCAGCAAAGTTATGCAACTTAACAGGTCTGAAATTGATCTGTGTATACAGAACAGACATTAGCTATCGAGCAGCCACTTCCCTATTATCTTCCTGTCCAGTAGCTTGAGGTGAGGGTGCCTAACTGCCTATTAATCACTGCAGATTGAAATGCATAGAATAGGTGCAGACCCAATATTATCTAACATGCTAACAATGCAGAGAACTGATTGCAGAAAAATGCAAGTAAAAAAACGTTTTTGTTCATTAAACTTAGTTTGATGATGATGCAGTCTGTTGTGTAATTATTTAATTGGGTGCTGTTAGCAAATGTTTTTGCTCATTAACTTAGTTTGATGATGATACAATCTATATTATTAGGTTTACAATGCTGTTTAGGATTTAATATCTTCATTTCAAAGCTTTAAAAATAATGTGTTAGGTAATTATGACAATTTTGAGAGGGGCCTGGAACCTAACTCCCTCACTTCCCATTGATATATATATAGTCCCTAACCAAAAAATAGTATGTTATATAGAGGTGTATATATACCTAGCAGTATGCTATATAAATATAATAAATGTCTTTTGTTGTCCCTTTCATTGCAAAAAGAAATAAAAAAATAATGACAATAGTAATAATATACATACTACTCTGTATAATGATGATTAGTATTGTACACATTGTGCACATGCCTGTGTATAGACTGGCTGCTATGGGTCCCTTTAGCACCACTGAATCTGTTCCACCAATAGTAGTTTCGCCCTTGCTGGATATAGAATAGAGATGCAATTCACTGTAATTATACACAATTTTACATAATGTATGCAGTAATTATGTCTTGATCTAAATATTTATATAGATTTTCTCTGTTTGTTAATGTAGAAATATTTTATGTGTCTTTGAGGGAGTTATTTTTTTTCCTTTCAAACTAATAATTATATTTTATATTTGTTAAGCATAGCCTTTTCTAAACAAGTATTGTTTGTACTGCTTTTCATTATTGAAGTATTTGTTTAAAGTCTTTATGGAATGTAGTGTTGGTTTTTCCTGTGAATCATTGTTTAAAAGATGAAATAACGTAATCTAAATTGTAAATACAAGCAGATGGGAAGAGAAGGTATTGTCCTGATTTCCTAAAATGGCAGTTTTATCTTTGCTGTTCAAAGCTCTGAAGGAACTCAGTAACAATGGCATCAGATATGACTATGCAATGTTAAGATTGATCGTTGCAAAACAGAGGATTATGTTGCTATACTTGTAACATAAATTGTAGAAAGTCTGATACTATAACTATTGTGTTTTAAAACTCAGAATTTTTGTAATTCAGAGGTATATATTTCCAAATATTATGATATATAGATAACTACAAGATTTAAAAAATATATTTTTCAACACAAACATAAAAAACTGCATCTCAATGTGAAGAGATAAATAAAAACTCGAAAATCCCATTATGGGCTAGTATTTTTTTTGCGATCGCGAAAACCACTATAGTTAAGCTTTTTGTGCTAGTCAGGTTGCGTTCATATTACAAGTTCCAAAAAAACTTACGACTAGATTACGAGTTTTGCGTTAGAGGATGTGCGGTGCTAACGAGCAGTTTATGCTCACCGCTCACTTACAGACAATGCTGGTATTACGGGTTTTTACAAACCCGGCGTTAGCCACAAAAAAGTGAGCGTAGAGCAAAATTTTGCTCCACATCTCACCTCAATACCAGCGCTGCTTACGTTAGCGGTGAGCTGCTAAAACGTGTTCGTGCACGATTTCCCCATAGGAATCAATGGGAGAGCCAGCTGAAAAAAAAACCTAACACCTGCAAAAAGGCAGCGTAAAGCTCCTAACGCAGCCCCATTGATTCCTATGGGGAAATACATTTTATGTCTACATCTAACATCCTAACATGAACCCCGAGTCTAAACACCCCTAATCTTACACGTATTAACCCCTAATCTGCCGCCCCCGACATCGCAGACACCTGCATTATATTATTAACCTCTAATCTGCCTCCCCCAACATCGCTGACACCTACATTTTATTTATTAACCCCTAATCTGCCGCCCCCTATGTCGCCGCAACCTACCTACACTTATTAACCCCTAATCTGCCGCCCCCAACGTCGCCGCCACTATAATAAAGTTATTAATCCCTAACACTAAGTCAAACCCTAACCCTTACACCCCCTAACTTAAATATAATCTAAATAAATCTAAAAAAAAATTACTACAATTAACTAAATAATTCCTATTTAAAACTAAATACCTATAAAATAAACCATAAGCTAGCTACAATATAACTAATAGTTACATTGTAGCTAGCTTAGGGTTTATTTTTATTTTACAGGCAACTTTACACCTACCATTACACTATAATTAAATTAATTACCTAAATTAAAAACAATTAATTACAATTAAATAAAAATATCTAAAGTACGAAACCTCCCCCCACTAAATTACAGAAAATAATAAAAAAAATTGCAAGATTTTTAAACTAATTACACCTACTCTAATCCCCCTAACAAAATAAAAAAGCCCCCCAAAATAAAAAAGCCCTACCCTACACTAAATTACAAATAGCCCTTAAAAGAGCCTTTTGCGGGGCATTGCCCCAAAGTAATCAGCTCTTTTACCTGTAAAAAAAAAGTACAAATCCCCCCCCAACATTAAAACCCACCACCCACACAACCAACCCTACTCTAAAACCCACCCAATCCCCCCTTCAAAAAACCTAACACTAACCCCTTGAAGATCACCCTACCGTGAGAAGTCTTCATCCAACTGGGCAGAAGTGGTCCTCCAGACGGGCAGAAGTCTTCATCCAACCGGGCAGAAGTGGTCCTCCAGATGGGCAGAAGTCTTCATCCAGACGGCATCTTCTATCTTCATCCATCCGGCGCGGAGCGGGTCCATCTTCAAGACATCCGACGCGGAGTATCCTCTTCTTCCGACGGCCGACGACTGAATGCAGGTTCCTTTAAATGACGTCATCCAAGATGGCGTTCCTTCAATTCCGATTGGCTGATAGAATTCTATCAGCCAATCGGAATTAAGGTAGAAAAAATCCTATTGGCTGATGCAATCAGCCAATAGGATTGAACTGGCATTCTATTGGCTGATTGGAACAGCCAGTAGAATGCCAGCTCAATCCTATTGGCTGATTGGATCAGCCAATAGGATTGAACTTTTTGGCAGACTCGTAATACCGGCGCTATGCAAGTCACATTGAAAATATAGGATACACAATTGATATAAGTGAATTTGTGGTATTTCCGATTCTGGCCAAAAAAGTGAGCGGTACACCTGTAGGACCTCTTAACGCTGCTTTTTAACCCTAACGCACAACTCGTAATCTAGGCCTTATTTTGTGCAAGCGGTAACCTGAATAGTGCAAAAATTCTAACAATTTTCTGCATGCGCGTGCATGCATTCCCCCATAGAAATCAATGGAGAAAAAAGTAGAAAAAAAACACCAGAGATCGCGCAAACACAATCACAATTTAAAATTCTCCTTAGAAGTCAATAGAGGGAAAAAAAGTTGAAAAAACCTAAGACCCAAATGTGAAATATTCACAGTAAATACATAGTTAAAATCTTTATTAAATATGAATATTGCATATATATGTTTTTACATCATTTCATCTACTTAATGGCAAAGGGCTCTAATGCATTTATGAACCCCTAATCTGCTGCCCCCAACATCGCCGACACCTACATTATATTTATTAACCCCTAATCTGTTGAACCCTACCTACATTTATTAACCCCTAATCTGCTGCCCCCAACATCGCCGCCACTATAATAAACATATTAACCCCTAAACCGCCACACTCCCGCCTCTCAAACATTAGTTAAATATTATTAACCCCTAATCTGCCGTCCCTAACATCACCGACACCTATCTACATTTATTAACCCCTAATCTGCTGCCCTCAACGTCACCTCCACTATACTAAAGTTATTAACCCCTAAATCTAAGTCTAACCTTAACCCTAACACCCCCTAACTTAAATATAATTTAAATAAATCTAAATAAAATTCCTATCATTAACTAAATAATTCCTATTTAAAACTAAATACTTACCTATAAAATAAACCCTAAGATAGCTACAATATAACTAATAGTTTCATTGTATCTATCTTAGGTTTTATTTTTATTTTACAGGTAAGTTTGTATTTATTTTAGCTAGGTACAATAGTTATTAAATTAAAGATTTAGGGGTTAATAATTTTAGTATAGTGGCGGCGACGTTGGGGGCGGCAGATTAGGGGTTAATAAATGAAGGTAGGTGTCGGCGATGTTAGGGACGGCAGATTAGGGGTTAATAATATTTAACTAATGTTTGCAAGGCTGGGGTGCGGCGGTTTAGGGGTTAATAGGTAGTTTATGGGTGTTAGTGTACTTTTTAGCACTTTAGTTAAGAGTTTTATGCTACGGCGTTGTAGTGTAAAACTCTTAACTACTGACTTTAAAATGCGGTACCAGTCTTGACAGGAGAGGGTGTACCGCACACTTTTTGGCAGACTCGTAATACCGGCGCCATGCAAGTCCCATTGAAAATATAGGATACGCAATTGTCGTAAGTGGATTTGCGGTATTTCCAAGTCTGGACAAAAAAGTGAGGGGTACACCTGTACCTTCAAGACTCGTAATACCAGCGGGCGTTAAAAAGCAGCGTTGGGACCGGCCAACGCTGCCTTTTAAGCCTAACGCACAACTCATAATCTAGCCGAATATTACTTGTGCAAAACAGTTTGCCCCTCACTTGTAATCGAGCCCTATATATTTTAGTATTAGGGATGGAATTTTGACACTAGAATGGTGAAATTAATGCCCTTTGGAATTTATTTTGCAATTTAAAATTTATATAGAACAAATCTTAATATTTAATTTTCAATTATCATTTAAAAATTAAATGTAACAATTGTATATTTAATATAATATTCAAAATATTCAGATTTTAACTCTGATTATTTACGTTTGAATGTTCCAAAAAAATGTATTTTGTGCAAGCGGTAACCTGAATACTGCAAAAATTCTAACAATTTTCCGCATGCGTGTGCATGCATTCCCTCATGGAAATCAATGAAGAAAAAAAAAGGAGAAAAGAAACACCAGAGATCACGCAAACACAATCACCATTTCACATTCCCCTTAGAAGTCAATAGAGGGAAAAAAAAGTTGAAAAAAAGTCCCAAATGTGAAATATTCACAGTAAATATATAGTTAAAATCTTTATTAAATATGAATATTATATATATAGGTTTTTACATCATTTCATCTACTTAATGGCAAAGGGCTCTAATGCACTTATATATATACTAGTGGGAAAGCGTGCCCAGAAGGCAGTCTGTTGTGGTGACGGAACCACCGAACCACCCTGACATTTTCGGAAGGGAAGTCTATTGTGGTGACGAAACCACCCTGTCATTTTCGGAATCAAACTGGATGCAGTTTACGTATTCTATCACCACACTGCCATTTTTGGAATCCACCTGGATGCAGGTGGATCCTTTCACCACCCCTTTTGCTCTCTCTTTTACTCTCTCTCCCCCCTCTTTTGCTCTCTCTCCCCCCTCTTTTGGTCTCTCTCCCCTCTCTTTTGCTCTTTCTCTCTGTCCTCTCTTTTGCTCTCTCTCTCTCTCCCCTCTCTTTTGCTCTCTCTCCCCCCCTCTCTTTGGCTCTCTCTCCCCCTCTCTTTTGCTCTCTCTCCCCCTCTATTTTGCTCTCTCTACCCCTCTCTTTTGCTCTCTCTCCCCCTCTATTTTGCTCTCTCTCCCCCTCTCTTTTTCTCTCTCTCCCCTCTCTTTTGCTCTCCCCCCTCTTGTTTGCTCTCTCTATCTCTCCCTCTTTTGCTCTCCCCCCTCTCTTTTGCTCTCTCTCCCCCCTCTCTAATTGCTCTCCCTCTCCCCTCTCTAATTGCTCTCCCTCTCCCCTCTCTTTTGCTCTCTCTCCCCCTCTCTTTTGCTCTCTCTCCCCCTCTCTTTTGCTCTCTCTACCCCCTCTCCTTTGCTCTCTCTACCCTCTCAATTTTGCTTTCTCTCCCCCCTCTCTTTTGCTCTCTCTCTCCCCCTCTCTTTTGCTCTCTCTCCCCCTCTCTTTTGCTCTCTCTCCCCCTCTTTTGCTCTCTCTCTCCCTCTCTCTTTTGCTCTCCCTCTCCCCCTCTCTTTTGCTCTCCCTCTCCCCCATCTCTTTTGCTCTCCCTCCCCCTCTCTTTTGCTCTCCCCCTCTCTTTTGTTCTCCCTCTCCCCCCTCTCTTTTGCTCTCCCCCCCTCTCATTTGCTCTCTCTCCCCTCTCTCATTTGCTCTCTCTCCCCCCTCTCATTTGCTCTCTCTCTCCCCTCTCATTTGCTCTCTCTCTCCCCTCTCATTTGCTCTTTCTCTCCCCTCTCTTTTGCTCTCTCTCTCCCCTCTCTTTCTCTCTCTCCCCTCTCTTTTTCTCTCTCCCTCTCTCTCTCCCCCCTCTTTTGCTCTCTCTCCCCCTCTCTTTTGCTCTCCCTCCCCCCTCTTTTTCTCTCCCTCCTCTCTCTTTTGTTCTCCCTCTCCCCCTTTCCTTTGCTCTCTCTCTCCCATCTCTTTTGCTCTCTTTCTTTCCTCTCTTTTGCGCTCTCTCCCCTCTCTTTTGCTCTCTCTCTCCCCCTTCTCTTTTGCTCCCTTTCTCCCCTCTCTTTTGCTCTCTCTCTCCCCTCTCTTTTGCTCTCTCTCTTCCCTCTCTTTTGCTTTCTCTCCCCTCTCTTTTGCTCTCCCTCCCCCCTCTTTTTCTCTCCCTCCTCTCTTTTTTGTTCTCCCTCTCCCCCCTCTCCTTTGCTCTCTCTCTCCCATCTCTCTCTCCCATCTCTTTTGCTCTCTCTCTCTTTCCTCTGTTTTGCTCTCTCTCCCCTCTCTTTTTGCTCTCTCTCTCCCCCTTCTCTTTTGCTCTCTCTCTCTCCCCTCTCTTTTGCTCTCTCGCTCCCCTCTCTTTTGCTCTCTCTCCCCTCTCTTTTACTCTCTCTCTTCCCTCTCTTTTGCTCTCTCTCCCCTCTCTTTTGCTTTCTCTCTCTTTGCATGTGCAGCAATGGATGCATTACAAACGCAATTATAGTTTAGTATATATATAATATATATATATTTATGTCTATATATGTGTACTATTTATGTATTTATATGTTTATATACTGTATGTCTGTCAATACAAATAAAGACATATAAATACATTAATATATATGTACGCATATATAGACATATCCATATACATCTATGTTTATGTATTTTGGCGGCAATCACGATTTCGCTCAACTTGTAATATCAGCGCAATTAAAAAGGCTTTGCGAAAAGAAAATATTACTTGCACAAAACAGTTTGCCCCTCACTTGTAATCTAGTTCTATATATTTTAGTATTAGGGGTGGAATTTTGACACTAGAATGGTGAAATTAATGCCCTTTGGAATTTATTTTGCAATTTAAAATTGTTCAATTATAATTTGAATATTAAATGTAACAATTGTATATTTAATATAATATTCAAAATATTCAGATTTTAACTATGATTATTACGTTTGAATGTTGATTTCAAGAGACTTAATAAAAGCTTTTGTCCTTTGGTAGTTTAAAGTTTTATTATTTAAAGCTATTTCATACAAATTAACTTTTGTTCTGAAACAGGATGCGACATAAGAGAAGAACTGGACTGAACTATGTACTGAAACTCATTAGAGCTCTTCTTCAGCACCTTATCAATGTAGCAGCAGTACAGGAGTCTGTCAGCAGGGGGAGTCTACAATTACAAGATTTTAAAGTAAACTTCCTTAAACCAAGGAAGAAAATAAAATGACCTTGCTGCACATGCCAAATGCCCACACTCTTGCCTCCTGCTTGGCTACTTAAAGGGACAGTCTACTTGAAAATGTTTATTGTTTAAAAATATATCCTTTTATTACCCATTCCCTAGTTTTGTGTTACCAACACTGTTAAATTAATACTCTTTTTATGTCTGAGATTACCTAAGCCTCTGCAGACTGCCCCTTATCTCAGTTCTTTTGACAGACTAGCATTTTACCCAATTAGTGGTAGTGAGCACAATGTTATCTATATGGCACAGATGAACTAACACCCTCTAGCTGTGAACAACTGTCAAAATGCACTGAGATAAGAGGCAGCCATCAGGGGCTTAGAAATTAGCATATGAATCTACCTAGGATTAGCTTTCAACAGAAAATACAAAGAGAACAAAGCAAATTTGATGATAAATGTAAATTGGAAAGTTGTTTACAAAAATTTTTTATACATATATATTTTTTATTAATTAATTAAGGACAAAAAAAAAAAAAAGGAAAAGGAAACAAATATACAGAGCATAGAAAATACCAGCATTACATCAAATATTAATTTCGACATCATATTTGAAAAACATATAATGGCTTGCAATCTTACATTTGTCCTTGTTTTAACCCTCATTATTGCATTTCTATACTGATCACTCTGGACCTATGATATTATTATAGTCAAATAGTGAGAAAAGGGAAATTAAAAATAGTAAAGTAAAGACAATTGCATCTTGTAAACATATTAAACTACTTTAGTAAATAAAAAGAGGTTGTTTTACTCTCTCTTCTCTTGAGAGAGTAAATGCAGTTGCATATAGACAAAAAAGATATGAAGGGGGGAGAAAAAAAGGGGGGCTTATCCAATTATATCAATTGAAGGAAGAGGGGGGGAGGCACAAAATTGATCTATGATCTGTATTTGCGTCTCCCTGGGATGTGATAATATTACCCTGTCCCATTTGGTCATAAAGGCGTTCAGTTTATTATCTAGAAAAATCATGGGGTCATTTTGATCCAGAACTAATTGATATGTCATGATATGTACAAAAGCAGCTATGCTCTGGGCTTTTCTATCCTTCCATGTTTTTAGGATCCTTTGCCTGGCTGTTAATATTACAGTATTAACCCCTTAAGGACCAACGACGTACCCTGTATGTCGCTGGCCTTTTTTTGGGACTTTATTGTTTTATAGCGCTGTCTTGCCACCAGCATTGAGCTTGCTCTATTCCACAAAGCCTGCTGGAGGGAGGGCATTAATAGCGTGTTCTTGCTAGACTTGTGCTATTATGTCCTGAAAAAACCCTTAACGACCAGTGACATACAGGGTACATTGTGGTCATTAAGGGGTTAATCAGGGGCCTGTTCTGCATATTTCTCTGTGAGACTAAAAAGAAAATATGAGCAGGCTCTAGAGTAAGTTTAACAGGTAGAAATCTATTTAGCCAAAACTCTATTTGCTTTCACATTTTTTGAATTTTGGGGCATGTAAAAAAGACATGCAGTAAATCTGTTGCAGAGATACTACATCTGGAGCAGACATTAATCCCCTGAGAGTGCCATTAAGCCATTTTCTTAGGAGTAAAATATGACCTATTCAAAAGTCTAATATGTGCTTCTCTTAGAGATATGGCAGATGTATATTTTGTGAATCTGGAGAAACTTTTTTTTAAAGTACTCAAAGTTAATTTCTGGCACATCTATAATTCACATTTGAAAAAGCCTGAACATTTAATCTTTTGCATCTCTGGAAGTCAAACACCTATGAATGGGAGTCATTGAGTGGTTGCCTATACGAAACCCCTTGATAGTTGAGTCCACCGGGCCCAGCGACCACAGGTTTTCCTCAATGAGATTATGACTGCAGATATAGTGTATGACTTGCAGATATGCAAAGAATTGTTTCTTATCTAAATTAAATTCTGTTGACAATGAGTCAAATGTTTTTATCGATTTGGTATGAGGGTCAATCAGTTGATAAATATACTTAAGATTTTTTGAAGACCATATTTTAAAAACACACGAAGTAAAGCCACTTTGGAAACCTGGATTACCCTGACTAGGGAGATATTTAGATATTTTAGATTTTATCTCCAAATGTTTACAGACTTTGTTCCAGGCTAGTAATGCATTGTATATTGTATATTTTAAAATGTTGCCTTTGATGTGCTGAAAATCATTCAAGTGTAGAAGAGCTTTAAGAGAGTATGGAGCAATCATGGCTTCTTCCATCTTAAAATTTGTAATATGATTGGTATCTGTAAGCCAATCTAAGGCTATTTTGGACAAGCAGACCCAATTATAGTTTTTGATGTTTAGGGAAAGCAAAGCCTCCCTGATCTTTAGAATGAGTACTTTTTTTTTTAATAGACAGTGTTATTATGAGTGTAACTGTACTTTGTAATGTATTTTTGAAGTGTTTCCATAATGATCCATAAAATCTCTGATTTTCTTAGATTGATTTTATAGCCAGAAAATATACTAAATTCAAAGATAATATCCACCAGTACTGGAATATTCTTTCTAGAATTTCCTACATAAAAGAGAATATCATCAGCATACAATGAGAGAATACATTTTTTGGAACCTATCTTGATACCCTCTAATTTATTTCTGCACATTATTGCTAGAGGTTCTAAGGCTATATTAAATCACAATGGGGATAGGGGAAAGCCCTGTCTTGTACCTTTATGAAGTGTTATAGCCGGAGAAAGAAGACTATTTAAGCTTAAAAAAGAATCTGGGTCCTGATAAATCAGTCTGATGTAACTGAAGAAATGTCCCGTAAAGCCAAATTTGTTTAGTGCAGTAAATAAGTGATCCCATACTGTCAAATGCCTTTTCAGCGTCTACCGTAAGACAAAATCTTGTTTATGATTAGACTTTAATCTATGGGATGACGTTTGAAATTCAATCAGTGACATGGCCTTCCTTATATTCTTCTGAGATGTTCTACCCGGAATAAACCCGGTTTGATCTGGGTGAATTATGTCTCCTATAACAGTTTTTAGTCGTTTGGCAATGATTCTAGCTAAAATCTTATAGTTGCTGTTTAGTATAGAGATAGACCTATAGGAGTCCATAGATCCAGGATTCTTATCTTTTTTTAACTATGAGTATTATTTTAGAAGCAGCAAAATATTTAGATGGCTTTTTATGTTGAATGAAATAAATATTAAATAAATTAGTGAGAGTTGACGAAAATTGTTCCGCCAAAATATTAAAGAATTCAGATTGCAATTGTTCGGGACCGGGTGCTTTGCTCGTAGCTAAATTATTAATAGCTTTGGATGTTTCTTCTATTGTAATTTCTCTATTTAGAGTTAACAATTGATCAGGCGTAATTTTTGGTAAACTAATATTGCCCCAGAAATTACCTTTAGAGTCTTTATTAATGCCCGAAGGTGAATAGATTACTTGAAAGAATTTATGAAACTGAGTCAAAATGTCTTTTGGAGATTTATATTTAATTCCCTCTACTACAATTGTCCCAATATAGTTATTTTTTTCCTGCTTCTGGAAAGATTAGCTAATATTTTGGCAGATTTGGGGGAGAACTTATTAAATGTAGTTTTATTTTTAGGGGCCGAATTATCAAGCTCTGAATGTAGCTTGATGCCCCTTGTTTCTAAAGACCACTGCTCCATAACTTGTCTGCCTGCTCTGAGGCAGCAGACAGAAATCAACTAATTCAAAAACGATCAAATACGATCAGGTTGATTGACACCCCCTGCTAGCGGCTGATTGGCCGCAAATTTGCAGGGGGCGGTATTCTGTCTTATGCTGTCGGCATTTATCGATGTGCAGTGGACATGTTATGCTACATCGTATCATGTCCGCTCGCACTTTCATAAATATGCCCCTATATCTCTAATTGTGCTAATTGTTGATCAAGAAAAATCTCTCTCTCTTTTTTTGCATTTTTATAGTCATTCCAATTGCAACTATCTGGCTTTTCAATGTACCTAGCATACTTATTTTGAAGTTGATTAGCCAACTGAATGTCTCTGCTTCCTATCTTTTTTTTTTTTCTTTTGGACATCTTCAGGCCTACTTATTAAGCCGTCAACTTACTTGCATTCGGCAGCTTACCTGAATACGCTCTCTATATTTATATAAAAAGCTGTCAAAAAGCCGAGCACCAAGTACGGGGCGATGAGCAGCAGACTGTTGTTAACTAACAGTCATCGATCTCGCTGCTATTTGGCTTTTTCGCAGCTTTATTTATATACTGTCACTAAACACCGCCTCTATACTAAACTGTTTAACCCCTATCCTGCCGCTCCCCGATCCCTCCGCAACTAAATAAACTTATTAGCCCCTATCCCGCCACTCCCGGAGACCACCGTAACTCTAATAAACTTATTAACCCCTATTCCGCCGCTCCCCAAAACCGATGCAACTAACTAAATGTATTAACCCCTATCCCTTCACTCCCGGAGCCCACCGCAACTAAATAAATGTATTAACCCCTAAACCCCTGGCCTCCCACATCACTACCACTTACTAAACCTATTAACCCCTAAACCGCCAGCCCCCCACATCGCCATAAACTAAATTAACCTATTAACCCCTAAACCGCCAGCCCCCCAGATCGCCATAAACTAAATTAACCTATTAACCCCTAAACCTAACAACCCGCTAACTTTATATTAAATATTAAATTACTATTAAATATTATATTAAAATCATCCCTATCTTATAATAAATTAAAACTTACCTTTAGATTTAAATGAAACTAATGAAACTCAAATAATTTAAATCTACTATTAAATATTACAAAGTTACAAAAAACTAACAACTAAGTTACACAAAATAACAAACACTAAGTTACAAAAAAAATAAACACTAAGTTACACAAAATAAAAAATAAATTATCAAATATTTAAACTAATTACACCTAATCTAAGAGCCCTATGAAATTAAAAAAGTCCTCCCAAAATAAAAAACCCTAGCCTACAATAAACTACCAATGGCCCTTAAAAGGGCCTTTTGCGGGGCATTGCCCCAAAGAAATCAGCTCTTTTACCTGTTAAAAAAATTACAAATACCTCCCCCAACAGTAAAACCCACCACCCACACAACCAACCCCCCAAATAAAAACCTAATCTAAAAACCTAAGCTCCCCATTGCCCTGAAATGGCATTTGTATGGGCATTGCCCTTAAAAGGGCATTTAGCTCTTTTTCCTTGCCCAAACCCTAATCTAAAATTAAAACCCATCCAATAAACCCTTAAAAAAACCTAACACTATCCCCCGAGTTTCTGAAGAGCCGACATCCATCCTCAACGAAGCGGCAGAAGTCCTCAGCGAAGCCGGCAGAATTCTTCATCCAAGCGGGCCGAAGTCTTCATCCAAGTCGGCAGTCTTCATCCAGACAGCATCTTCTATCTTTATCCATCCGGCGCGGAGTGGCTCCATCTTCAAGACATCCAGCACGGAGCATCCTCTTCAATCGACTTCTTCTTCAACAATGAATGTTCCTTTAAATGACGTCATCCAAGATGACGTCCCTTAGATTCCGATTGACTGATAGATTTCTCCAATCAGCCAATAGGATTGAGCTTGCATTCTATTGGCTGATTGGAATAGCCAATATAATACAAGCTCAATCCTATTGGCTGATTGCAACAGCCAATAGGATGAAAGCTCAATCCTATTGGCTGATTGCAACAGCCAATAGAATTTTTTCAACCTTAATTCCGATTGGCTGATAGAAATCTATCAGTCAATTGGAATCTAAGGGGCGCCATCTTGGATGACGTCATTTAAAGAAACATTCATTGTTGAAGAAGATGTCGATTGAAGAGGATGCTCCGCACCGGATGTCTTGAAGATGGAGCCACTCCGCGCCGGATGAAGATAAAAGATGCCATCTGGATGAAAAGTTCTGCCGGCTTGGATGAAGACTTCGGCTCACTTGGATGAAGACTTCTGCTGGCTTTGCTGACGACTTCTGCCGCTTCGTTGAGGATGGATGTCGGCTGTTCAGAAACTGTAAGTGGATCTTTGGGGGTTAGTTTTAGTTTTTTTTAAGGGTTTATTGGGTGGGTTTTAATTTTAGATTAGGGTTTGGGCAAGGAAATAGAGCTGAATGCCCTTTTAAGGGCAATGCCCATACAAATGCCCTTTTCAGGGCAATAGGGAACTTAGGTTTTTTAGATTAGGTTTTTATTTGGGGGGTTGGTTGTGTGGGTGGTGTTTTTTACTGTTGAGGGGGTATTTGTAATTTTGTTAACAGGTAAAAGAGCTGATTTCTGTGGGGCAATGCCCGCAAAAGGCCCTTTTAAGGGCCATTGGTAGTTCATTGTAGGCTAGGGTTTTTTTTTATTTTGGGGGGCTTTTTTATTTTCATAGGGCTTTAGATTAGCTGTAATTAGTTTAAATATTTGATAATTTATTTTTTATTTTGTGTAACTTAGTGTTTATTTCTTTTTGTAACTTAGTGTTTGTTATTTTGTGTAACTTAGTTGTTAGTTTTTTGTAACTTTGTAATATTTAATAGTAGATTTAAATTATTTGAGTAGGGTTAGGTTTTCAACTATATAATATATTTAATTTATTTTTTAGTTTAATGCAATTTTAGTATAACAGTTAGGGTAGATTAATTATTAGTCTAATATAGTTTAATGTCATTTTAGTATAACAGTTAGGGTAGGTTAATTAGTAGTTTAATATAGTTTATTTTAATTCTAAAGGTAAGTTTAAATTTATTATAAGATAGGGATGAGTTAATATTTAATATAAAGTTAGCAGGTTGTTAGGTTTAGGGGTTAATAGGTTAATTTAGTTTATGGCGATGTGGGAGGCTGGCTGTTTAGGGGTTAATAGGTTTAGTAAGCGGTAGTGATGTGGGAGGCCCTGGGTTTAGGGGTTAATAACTTTATTTAGTTGTGGTGGGCTCCGGGAGCGGTGGGATAGGGGTTAATACATTTATGTAGGTGGCGGCGGTGGCGGGGCGACATATTAGAGGTTAAAAGTATAATGTAGGTGGCAGCTGTGTCGGAGTGGAAGATTAGGGGTTAATAAGTATAATGTAGGTGGCGGCGATGTAGGGGGCGGCAGATTAGGGGTGTTTAGACTCGGGGTACATGTTAGGGTGTTAGGTGTAAACATAACTTTTATTCTCCCGAAGGAATCAATGGGATATCGGGCAGCAGCTGCTTTCCCAATGATTCCTATGGCATCCGCCGCCTCCAGGACAGCGGATTGAAAAGCAGGTATGCTGTGCCGGAATAGTGGTGAGCGTACCTGTTAGATATTTGTTAACTTGCAAAAGTAGTCAGATAATGCCGAATTTGGATTCGGAACATCTGCAATGACGTAAGCATCGATCTGTGTCGGACTGAGACCGGCGGATCGTATGTTACGTCACAGATTTCAACTTTTGCCGGTCTATAGGCTTTGATAAATGAGGCGAATCAAGCTCACCACAATTACGCTGCGGAATTCCAGCGTATTTGTGGTTGAAGGCTTGATAAATAGGCCTCATAGACTTTTATTTCCCCTCTGAGATAAGCTTTCGCTGCCTCCCAAAAGATTTCTGTCTTAGGATAATATTACCTGTTAAAATACATATAATCTTTCCATTTATGTATCAGCCAATTTCTGAATTGGTCATTGGAGGATAGAAATATGGGGAAGAAAAATATTCTGCAATTATTATTCTGATAGTGAAAAAACTACATGATCTGATATAAATAGGTCTTTTATATCTGTAGATAATTCTGTAATTTGTAGTGATTCACTAACTAAGAACATATCAATTCTGGAGAGGGTTTGGTGGGTTTTATATTCACATGTAAAAAGCCTTTCATCAGGATGTTGGACTCTCCATATATCTTTACATTTTTAATTTTTGGTAAAATTGACTAATATCCTTGCCTTTTTTTTAGATCTATTAAATCTTGTCATTTTAAATCTGTCTAGGTATGGAACAAAAACACAATTAAAATCTCCCCCAATAATCATTTGTGTATTTACCAAGCTGAATAATTTAGTGATTAACTTATCCAAGAAAGAAGGCTGACATTCATTTGGGGCATAGTAAAGGGAGCCGTTTAGCTCTATTTCTAAAATCAGAAATCTTCCATCTGTATCTTTGTCTTGTGATATAATACGGAAATCTAAATGTTTATTAAAAATACATGCCAACCCCCTCTTCCGATTTATCACAGCTACTGAAATAACCTCTCCAATCCAGCCCATCCTAAGCTCAGGTGTGTCTCTTGTAGGAAGACAATATTGGGCTTAGATTTTTTCAGATATAGAGGCCAATGTATTAAAGATCTTGCGGATCAGGTCCGCAAGACCTCGCTGAATGCGGAAGGCAATACCCTCTCCGTATTCAGCATTGCACCAGCAGCTCACAATGGGCTGCCAGCAGGGGGGTGTCAATCAACCCGATCGTACTCGATCGGGTTAAATTCCGATGATTCCTGTCCGCCTCATCAGAGCAGGCGGACGGGGTTATGGACCAGCGGTCTTTAGACCACTGCTTCATAACTGCTGTTTCTGGCGAGTCTGAAGACTCGCCAGAAACACGGCCCTTCAAGCTCCAATCGGAGCTTGATAGATAGGCCTCATTGTGTTATCCTTTTCCTCTTGATTGGGGACGAGATTCCCCCACACTCCAAGAGAGAAAATTAATCACATTTTTAATTTAATCCGCTTATGATATATCCAAAGAGGGATGGGAAGAGAGGAAAGGAGAAAAAAAAAAAAAGAAGGGGGGGGTTGAAGAAAAGAGAAAAAAGGGGCAAAGGAGATGCCAAGAGCCTTATCTTATCGGTCATACACATAATCCTGTACATGATTCTACTCATGCTTAGTTGTTTCCATAAACTTCTTAACAACCTCTATTTTGTCAAGCGATAGTCTTAAAGTCATGGAAAATTTTAATTCTGGCCAGAAAAATCATAAAGCCCCTATTAATCAATTGAGTACACCATGGAGCAAACTCTCTCCTTCTGTTTAAGGTCTCTGCAGAGAAATCCTGAAACAGGAGGATTCATTCATTGTTGATTTCAAAGGGGCCTTTCTTTCTATAGTGGGACAGTACCTTTTGTTTATCCTGAAAATTTAGAAATTTTGCTATAATTGGTCTTTTTTGAATTGATGAATTATTCCTCAAGTTATTTACTCCTACGCTATGCACCCTCTTTACTACTATTGGGGTATTTTCTGCTGATATATCTAGAGCCAGAGGTAGTGTGAGGGTGACAAATTTAATGAGATCTGAAAATTCAGCAGTTTCTGGTAATCCCACTATTTTAAGGTTGTTTCTGTCTGTCTTCTAATTCATCCATACGTACTTGGAGTGTCTGTATATTTTTAGCTTGTGTATTAACTGATGTTTGTTGGGAATGTTGCAGATCATCTATGTCAGAAACTCTGTTTTCTATCTCAGCTAATCTATTTGAAAATTGCTTTAACTCACTTGTTTGTGTTGTGAGTTGTCTCCTGACTCTCTCTAATTTAGGTAAAAAAATATAAGATATTTGTTTAATGAGGTTGTTAGTATCAATGTAAGTATTAGTTGTTTAAAATTGCATGCACTATCTGAATCATGAAAGTTTAATTTAGACTAGACTGTTCCTTTAAAGTCCATTTACAGTAGAATGGGGCTTCTGAGGAAATCTTTATGCAGAAATATTTAGATTATATTTTCTAAACATCTTTCTAAAGTTATGCTGCATCACTTTCAAGCAATTTAACATAGAAAGTAATGAAGCACTCCCTGTTAGTGAATCTCTCAGGATATACATGTTTAGTTTACACTGAAATGTTTTCACTATAATTTAACTTGTATTTGCTTCTAGTTTAGTAACATTTCTGTCACCTGGAGAGTTAAAGGGACAGTAAGCACCTTGAGATTTTTGTATTTACTGTTTAGTTATACATAATGAAACAACTTTTCAATATATTTTCATTATTTATTTTGCCCCTTTACACATAATTTAATTTTGCTATATATCTGTCCCGAGTTTGCATTAACTGCAAAAGAAATCATTTTATATTAACTTCATGACAGTGGTTAGCCTTTTTGTCTGCAGACTAAAGCCTAGGGGCCAGATTACAAGTGAAGCGCAAATTAACGCTCCCGCTTGAGTATTAATTGTGCTAGAAGTTAGATTTTTGTGTTCATCGGGTTGTACTTGTATTACAAATTCTGAAAGTTAACTTTTTTCGCTCTTGCAGGTAACCTGACAAGCGCAAAAATCCAAAGTTAGACTATCACGTGCATGTTCACATATTCCCCCATAGAAGTCAATATAACAGTGGGGAAAAACACCCCACTCGTGCGCAAACATGATTGCATATTCTCATTTGCACTACCCCGACATGAAAAACAGAATTTCTGCTTACCTGATAAATTTCTTTCTCTTGCGATGTATCGAGTCCACGGATTCATCCAATACTTGTGGGATAGTCTCCTTCCCAACAGGAAGTGGCAAAGAGAGCACCCACAGCAGAGCTGTCTATATAGCTCCTCCCCTAACTCCACCCCCCAGTCATTCGACCGAAGGCTAGGAAGAAAAAGGAGAAACTATAGGGTGCAGAGGTGACTGAAGTTTTTAAATAAAATATACTACCTGTCTTAAATAGACAGGGTGGGCCGTGGACTTGATACATCACAAGAGAAAGAAATTTATCAGGTAAGCAGAAATTCTGTTTTCTCTTGCAAGATGTATCGAGTCCACGGATTCATCCAATACTTGTGGGATACCAATACCAAAGCTTTAGGACACGGATGAAGGGAGGGACAAGACAGGTACCTAAACGGAAGGCACCACTGCTTGTAGAACCTTTCTCCCAAAAATAGCCTCCGAAGAAGCAAAAGTTTAAAATTTGGAAAATTTGGAAAAAGTATGAAGCGAAGTCGCCGCCTTACAAATCTGTTCAACAGAAGCCTCATTTTTAAAAGCCCATGTGGAAGCCACCGCTCTAGTAGAGTGAGCTGTAATCCTTTCAGGAGGCTGCTGGCCAGCAGTCTCATAAGCCAAACGGATGATGCTTTTCAGCCAAAAAGAAAGAGAGGTTGCCGTAGCTTTTTGACCTCTCCGCTTTCCAGAATAGAGAACAAACAATGAAGATGTTTGACGGAAATCTTTAGTTGCTTGTAAGTAGAACTTTAAAGCACGAACCACATCTAGGTTGTGCAACAGACGTTCCTTCTTGGAAGAAGGATTAGGACACAGAGAAGGAACAACAATTTCCTGATTGATATTCCTATTAGAAACAACCTTAGGAAGGAATCCAGGTTTGGTACGCAAAACCACTTTATCAGCATGGAAAACAAGATAAGGTGAGTCACACTGTAAAGCAGATAATTCAGAAACTCTTCGAGCCGAAGAGATAGCTACTAAAAACAGAACTTTCCAAGATAGAAGCTTAATATCTATGGAATGCATAGGTTCAAACGGAACCCCTTGAAGAACTTTAAGAACTAAATTTAAACTCCATGGCGGAGCAACAGGTTTAAACACAGGCTTGATTCTAAATAAAGCCTGACAAAATGCCTGAATGTCTGGAACATCCACCAGGCGCTTGTGTAAAAGGATAGACGAAGCAGATATTTGTCCCTTTAAGGAACTAGCTGATAATCCCTTCTCCAATCCTTCTTGGAGAAAAGATAATAGCCTAGGAATCCTGATCTTATTCCATGAGTAACCCTTGGAATCACACCAGTAAAGATATTTACACCATATCTTATGATAGATTTTCCTGGTGACAGGCTTTCGAGCCTGAATCAAGGTATCAATGACCGACTCAGAGAAACCACGCTTTGCTAAAATCAAGCGTTCAATCTCCAAGCAGTCAGACGCAGAGAAATTAGATTTGGATGCTTGAATGGACCATGAATCAGAAGGTCTTGTCTCAGCGGAAGAGTCCATGGTGGAACGGATGACATGTCCACCAGATCTGCATACCAAGTCCTGCGTGGCCACGCAGGTGCTATCAAAATCACTGAAGCTCTCTCCTGCTTGATTCTGGCAATCAGACGAGGAAGGAGAGGGAATGGTGGAAACACATAGGCCAGGTTGAAGGACCAGGGCACTGCTAGAGCATCTATCAGTACTGCCTGGGGATCCCTTGACCTGGACCCGTAACAAGGAAGCTTGGTGTTCTGATGAAACGTCATCAGATCCAATTCTGGTGTGCCCCATAGCTGAATCAGTTGGGCAAATACCTCCGGATGGAGTTCCCACTCCCCCGGATGAAAAGTCTGACGACTTAGGAAATCCGCCTCCCAGTTCTCTACCCCTGGGATATGGATTGCTGAAAGATGGCAAGAGGGAGTCTCTGCCCATCGGATTATTTTGGAAACCTCTATCATCGCTAGAGAACTCTGTGTTCCCCCTTGATGATTGATATAAGCTACAATAGTGATGTTGTCCGAGTGAAATCTGATGAATTTGGCCGCAGCCATCCTCCCCTAACTCCTTAAAATTTATTTTGTTTGTCACCACATCACTTTACCCTTCCTACTTGCTTAGAGCCAGCAAAGAGAATGACTGGGGGGTGGAGTTAGGGGAGGAGCTATATAGAGAGCTCTGCAGTAGGTGCTCTCTTTGCAACTTCCTGTTGGGAAGGAGAATATCCCACAAGTATTGGATGAATCCGTGGACTCGATACATCTTGCAAGAGAAATACAAATATTTCATATTCCAATGTTCTTAACATAATAGAATATGTTCTATTTATTCATAAATCCATATATATATATATATATATATATATATATATATATATATATATATATAGGAATATCTATTTAGAAACACATATAACTTATTCCCTTATGTGCAGACCAATGAAAGGGGAAATATTTACACTAAATACATAGTAAAAGCTTTTATTAATAAATTAATATTGCATAAAACATAATTTATGCTTACCTGATAAATTCCTTTCTTCTGTTGTGTGATCAGTCCACGGGTCATCATTACTTCTGGGATATAACTCCTCCCCAACAGGAAATGCAAGAGGATTCACCCAGCAGAGCTGCATACAGCTCCTCCCCTCTACGTCAGTCCCAGTCATTCGACCAAGAAACAACGAGAAAGGAGTAACCAAGGGTGAAGTGGTGACTGGAGTATAATTTAAAAGATATTTACCTGCCTTAAAACAGGGCGGGCCGTGGACTGATCACACAACAGAAGAAAGGAATTTATCAGGTAAGCATAAATTATGTTTTCTTCTGTTATGTGTGATCAGTCCACGGGTCATCATTACTTCTGGGATACCAATACCAAAGCAAAAGTACACGGATGACGGGAGGGATAGGCAGGCTCATTATACAGAAGGAACCACTGCCTGAAGAACCTTTCTCCCAAAAATAGCCTCCGAAGAAGCAAAAGTGTCAAATTTGTAAAATTTGGAAAAAGTATGAAGCGAAGACCAAGATGCAGCCTTGCAAATCTGTTCAACAGAGGCCTCATTCTTAAAGGCCCAAGTGGAAGCCACAGCTCTAGTGGAGTGAGCTGTAATTCTTTCAGGAGGCTGCTGTCCAGCAGTCTCATAGGCTAAACGTATTATGCTACGAAGCCAAAAAGAGAGAGAGGTAGCAGAAGCTTTTTGACCTCTCCTCTGTCCAGAGTAAACGACAAACAAGGAAGAAGTTTGGCGAAAATCTTTAGTTGCCTGCAAGTAGAACTTGAGGGCACGAACTACATCCAGATTGTGTAAAAGACGTTCCTTCTTTGAAGAAGGATTTGGACACAAGGATGGGACAACAATCTCTTGATTGATGTTCCTGTTAGTGACTACCTTAGGTAAGAACCCAGGTTTAGTACGCAGAACTACCTTGTCTGAGTGAAAAATCAGATAAGGGGAATCACAATGTAAGGCTGATAACTCAGAGACTCTTCGAGCCGAGGAAATAGCCATTAAAAACAGAACTTTCCAAGATAACATTTTTATATCAATGGAATGAAGGGGTTCAAACGGAACACCCTGTAAAACGTTAAGAACTAAGTTTAAACTCCATGGTGGAGCAACAGCTTTAAACACAGGCTTGATCCTAGCTAAAGCCTGACAAAAGGACTGGACGTCTGGATTTTCTGACAGACATCTGTGTAACAAGATGGACAGAGCTGAAATCTGTCCCTTAATGAACTAGCTGATAAACCCTTTTCTAAACCTTCTTGTAGAAAAGACAATATCCTAGCGATCCTAACCTTACTCCAGGAGTAACCTTTGGATTCGCACCAGTATAGGTATTTCCGCCATATTTTATGGTAAATCCTTCTGGTAACAGGCTTCCTAGCCTGAATCAGGGTATCAATAACCGACTCAGAAAAACCACGTTTTGATAAAATCAAGCGTTCAATTTCCAAGCAGTCAGCTTCAGAGAAGTTAGATTTTGATGTTTGAATGGACCCTGTATCAGAAGGTCCTGTCTTAGAGGTAGAGACCAAGGCGGACAGGATGACATGTCCACTAGATCTGCATACCAAGTCCTGCGTGGCCAAGCAGGTGCTATTAGAATTACTGATGCTCTCTCCTGTTTGATTTTGGCAATCAATCGAGGAAGCAGCGGGAAGGGTGGAAACACATAAGCCATCCTGAAGTTCCAAGGTGCTGTCAAAGCATCTATCAGAACTGCTCCCGGATCCCTGGATCTGGACCCGTAGCGAGGAAGTTTGGCGTTCTGGCGAGACGCCATGAGATCTATCTCTGGTTTGCCCCAACGTCGAAGTATTTGGGCAAAGACCTCCGGATGAAGTTCCCACTCCCCCGGATGAAGAGTCTGGCGACTCAAGAAATCCGCCTCCCAGTTCTCCACTCCCGGGATGTGGATTGCTGACAGGTGGCAAGAGTGAGACTCTGCCCAGCGAATTATCTTTGATACTTCCATCATTGCTAGGGAGCTTCTTGTCCCTCCCTGATGGTTGATGTAAGCTACAGTCGTGATGTTGTCCGACTGAAACCTGATGAACCCCCGAGTCATTAACTGGGGCCAAGCCAGAAGGGCATTGAGAACTGCTCTCAATTCCAGAATGTTTATTGGAAGGAGACTCTCCTCCTGATTCCATAGTCCCTGAGCCTTCAGAGAATTCCAGACAGCGCCCCAACCTAGTAGGCTGGCGTCTGTTGTTACAATTGTCCAGTCTGGCCTGCTGAATGGCATTCCCCTGGACAGGTGTGGCCGATGAAGCCACCATAGAAGAGAATTTCTGGTCTCTTGATTCAGATTCAGAGTAGGGGACAAATCTGAGTAATCCCCATTCCACTGACTTAGCATGCATAATTGCAGCGGTCTGAGGTGTAGGCGTGCAAAAGGTACTATGTCCATTGCCGCTACCATTAAGCCGATCACCTCCATGCATTGAGCTACTGACGGGTGTTGAATGGAATGAAGGACGCGGCATGCATTTTGAAGTTTTGTTAACCTGTCTTCTGTCAGGTAAATCTTCATTTCTACAGAATCTATAAGAGTCCCCAAGAATGGAACTCTTGTGAGAGGAAAGAGAGAACTCTTCTTTTCGTTCACTTTCCATCCATGCGACCTTAGAAATGCCAGAACTAACTCTGTATGAGACTTGGCAGTTTGAAAGCTTGAAGCTTGTATTAGAATGTCGTCTAGGTACGGAGCTACCGAAATCCCTTGCGGTCTTAGTACCGCTAGAAGGGCACCCAGAACCTTTGTGAAGATTCTTGGAGCCGTAGCCAATCCGAATGGGAGAGCTACAAACTGGTAGTGCCTGTCTAAGAAGGCAAACCTTAGATACCGGTGATGATCTTTGTGGATCGGTATGTGAAGGTAAGCATCCTTTAAATCCACTGTGGTCATGTACTGACCCTCCTGGATCATGGGTAAGATTGTCCGAATAGTTTCCATTTTGAACGATGGAACTCTTAGGAATTTGTTTAGAGTCTTTAAATCTAAGATTGGCCTGAAAGTTCCCTCTTTTTTGGGAACCACAAACAGGTTTGAGTAGAACCCTTGTCCTTGTTCCGACCACGGAACCGGATGGATCACTCCCATTGTTAACAGATCTTGTACGCAGCGTAGAAACGCTTCTTTCTTTATCTGGTTTGTTGACAACCTTGACAGATGAAATCTCCCTCTTGGGGGAGATAATTTGAAGTCTAGAAGGTATCCCTGAGATATGATCTCTAGTGCCCAGGGATCCTGAACATCTCTTGCCCAGGCCTGGGCGAAGAGAGAGAGTCTGCCCCCTACTAGATCCGGTCCCGGATCGGGGGCTCTCGGTTCATGCTGTCTTTGGGGCAGCAGCAGGTTTCCTGGCCTGCTTGCTTTTGTTCCAGGACTGGTTAGGCTTCCAGCCTTGCCTGTAACGAGCAACAGCTCCTTCCTGTTTTGGTGCAGTGGAGGTTGATGCTGCTCCTGTTTTGAAATTCCGAAAGGGACGAAAATTAGACTGTCTAGCCTTAGCTTTGGCCTTGTCTTGAGGTAGGGCGTGGCCCTTACCTCCCGTAATGTCAGCGATAATTTCTTTCAAACCGGGCCCGAATAAGGACTGCCCCTTGAAAGGTATATTAAGTAATTTGGACTTAGAAGTAACATCAGCTGACCAGGATTTTAGCCACAGTGCCTGCGTGCCTGTATGGCGAATCCTGAGTTCTTAGCCGTAAGTTTGGTTAAATGTACTACGGCCTCCGAAATGAAAGAATTAGCTAGTTTAAGGACTCTAAGCCTGTCCGTAATGTCGTCTAGCGTAGAGGAACTAAGGTTCTCTTCAAGCGACTCAATCCAAAATGCTGCCGCAGCCGTAATCGGCGCGATACATGCAAGGGGTTGTAATATAAAACCTTGTTGAACAAACATTTTCTAAGGTAACCCTCTAATTTTTTATCCATTGGATCTGAGAAAGCACAGCTATCCTCCACCGGGATAGTGGTACGCTTAGCTAAAGTAGAAACTGCTCCCTCCACCTTGGGGACCGTTTGCCATAAGTCCCGAGTGGTGGCGTCTATTGGAAACATCTTTCTAAATATTGGAGGGGGTGAGAACGGCACACCGGGTCTATCCCACTCCTTAGTAACAATTTCAGTTAGTCTCTTAGGTATAGGAAAAACGTCAGTACTCGCCGGTACCGCAAAGTATTTATCCAACCTACACAGTTTCTCTGGTATTGCAACAGTGTTACAATCGTTGAGAGCTGCTAAGACCTCCCCTAGTAGTACACGGAGGTTCTCCAATTTAAATTTAAAATTTGAAATATCTGAGTCCAATCTGTTTGGATCAGAACCGTCACCCACAGAATGAAGCTCTCCGTCCTCATGCTCTGCGAGCTGTGACGCAGTATCAGACATGGCCCTAGCATTGTCAGCGCACTCTGTTCTCACCCCAGAGTGATCACGCTTGCCTCTTAGTTCAGGTAATTTAGACAAAACTTCAGTCATAACAGTAGCCATATCTTGTAATGTTATCTGTAATGGCCGCCCAGATGTACTAGGCGCCAAAATATCACGCACCTCCCGGGCGGGAGATGCAGGTACTGTCGCGTGAGGCGAGTTAGTCGGCATAACTCTCCCCTCGCTGTTTGGTGAAATTTGTTCACATTGTACAGATTGACTTTTATTTAAAGTAGCATCAATACAGTTAGTACATAAATTTCTATTGGGCTCCACCTTGGCATTGGAACAAATGACACAGATATCTTCCTCTGAGTCAGACATGTTTAACACACTAGCAAAAAACTTACAACTTGGTTATAATCTTTTTTAGCAAAAAACGTACTGTGCCTCAAAGAGGTACTAACGATTAAATGACAGTTGAAATAATGAACTGAAAAAACAGTTATTGCATCAAATTTTAAAACAACACAACTTTTAGCAAAGGTTTGTTCCCATTAGTAAAAAACAACACTAATTAAATTTGTACATAAGAAAACAAAACAACGTTTTTTATACACAGTCACTATAAGAATTCTCACAGCTCTGCTGAGAGAATTTACCTCCCTTCAAAGAAGTTTGAAGACCCCTGAGATCTGTCAGAGATGAACCGGATCATGCAGGAAATATAAAAGTAGCTGACTGGAATTTTTTGATGCGTAGCAAAGAGCGCCAAAAACGGCCCCTCCCTCTCCCACACAGCAGTGAAGAGAAACGAAACTGTCACAATTAAAGCAAAAAACTGCCAAGTGGAAAATAATGCCCAAACATTTATTCACACAGTACCTCAGCAATGTAAACGATTCTACATTCCAGCAAAAACGTTTAACATGAGAATAGTTATTAAAAGGATTAGTGACCTTTAACACAGTAGTTCCGGTGAAATACCATCCCCAGAATACTGAAGTGTATACATACATGTCATTTTAACGGTATGGCAGGCTTTTCTCATCAATTCCATTCAGAAAATAAAAACTGCCACATACCTCAATGCAGATTCATCTGCCCGCTGTCCCCTGATCTGAAGCCTTTACCTCCCTCAGATGGTCGAGAACAGCAATATGATCTTAACGACTCCGGTTAAAATCATAGTAAAAAATCTCTGTCAGATTCTTCCTCAAACTCTGCCAGAGAAGTAATAACACGCTCCGGTGCTATTTTAAAATAACAAACTTTTGATTGAAGTCATAAAAACTAAGTATAATCACCATAGTCCTCTCACACATCCTATCTAGTCGTTGGGTGCAAGAGAATGACTGGGACTGACGTAGAGGGGAGGAGCTGTATGCAGCTCTGCTGGGTGAATCCTCTTGCATTTCCTGTTGGGGAGGAGTTATATCCCAGAAGTAATGATGACCCGTGGACTGATCACACATAACAGAAGAAATATGCTTTTACATGTTTTCATCTACTTAACAGCAAAGGGCTCCAATTCCATTCTATATATGTCTATATATGTGTACATATGTATTTATGTGTTTATATGTGTGTATATATTTCTGTAAATACATATATACACATATAAATACATATGTTCACACACACACACACACATATATATATACATATACACATAGATTTACATATTTGGAGACGTATATGTATGTGTTTCAATGTTAAAGCCGTTTGCCTGCCTTTTTTTCTAACACCTGAGACCTCGTATCTTTGAGCCATTATAACATTTGTGTGCAATATTTTTTGTAATAATTTTTATTAGATGGTGTTATTATCAGTGTAACTGTACTTTGCAATGTATTTTTTATGTGTTTTGTGACACTTTTTGTGTTTTGCCAGTTAACCAGAGCTCTGAAGTTGCGGAAATCATTCTAGCGTAAATCACGATTGAGCTCAAGCGATCACATTTACGTTTAACTCGTAATATGAGCGGTAAATCCGATGAGCACAAAACCTTGCGATATACCCTTTATCCCCCATGCGCAAACGTTTGCGCTACACTCGTAATCTGGCCCTAGATTGGCTCTTCCAAATAAGGCAAATAGTGATTAGGGTTTGGTCTATTGAAAACTAATTGCAAGAGGTCGATTTATGAAGCAGCGGATGCTGCTTCTGACCCACTCTGCTTCAGGTCCGCCTTAAACGGAAGTTAAGAAGCAGCGGTCCTAAGGCCGCTGCTCCTTAACTTGTCCGCCACCTCTAAGGTGGCAAACAGCAATCAGCCTGATCTGATACGATCTGGTTGATTGACACCCCCTGCAAGCGGCCGATTGGCCTCAAATCTGAAGGGGTTGGCATTGAACCAGCAGTTCACCAGAACTGGTGGTGCAATGATAAATGCCAATAGCGTATGCTGTCGGCATTTATCGATGTGCGGCAGACATGATACAATACAGCGTATCATGTCCGTCCGCACCTTAATAAATTGACCCCCAAGAAGGTTAAGACTTGGCTGATATATTATTATATAGCAACAGAAATGTCCCCAAACCCACTTTTGTTAGTTCCTATCTGCATTACAGCATTAAAAACCCAAGGTGCCAGAGTTTAAGTTTTCTATCAAAAGATTAAAAGCAAGCAAATTCCTAACATATGCTCCCACTCCCCCCCCTTAGGAGCTTTGCATGACGTTCCCCCCCTTAGGAGCTTTGCATGACGTCATCAACAACATCACACATGACATTGTTGACTACCTCATTATTAAAATGATATATACATGTGTGTTTATATACAGTTTGTGCTGAAATATATAATTATTTTGTGCAACCATGGGTTCAAGAAATATTTTAAACACTTGCAGCCATAAATAATGCATAGGAAATTAGTAAATGGTAAATGGATAAACTGGAATGATAAGTTAACCACAAACAAAATTCCAATTCCTCTTCCTTTTCAAAAATTCACTTTCATGATAGTTTGCTTACCATATGTTTTTAATATGTTTAGCACAATGTATGTTTTTACTATAGCAGCTTCTCTTTTTTTTCTTTCTTTCAAGTAGATATCAAAGTCGCAGATGTCTTTGTTTTGGATCCATACATCTGGTTATAGTAGTTTGCATATGGGGCAGTCCATGTTCAATTTTACCGTGCTGAGAATAAACTGAAAAACAAAAATCTTGTGGCACCCATATAGGTTATGTTTTGGGTGGCCTAACATGACGCTGAATTAATTGTTAAGCTGGCATCAGTTCTTGCAACTCTTGGCCATCCAGAAAGCACTGCTCTTTTTAAAGAAAATTGTTGTTACTGCTAGGGACCTTTTCTCTCCAACCTTAAGGTCCTTGCCTCTCCAAGGCCCTTTCAAAGGACCCATACTGTAAACCAGCAAACTGCATGACAGCCGCCAAGGACCCTCACCCAAATTTAAGTTATTGTCAAAATACTGACTCCAGAAATATTAAGTTGTTTCAGCATGTATCCAAATATCTCATTGTACTAAAAAACAAAAATGTTGAGTTAGGCATAAATAATCTATATTTTTTCAACATTGATGATGTGGAAAAAATGTGGCTTCTATACTATATTTTATAACACAATGTTGAGCCTTCATGATTATAAAATAAAAATATAATTGTTATGTATTATTACTTACCTACAATTAATATATTATTTAATTTGCTCGTTAGACTCTATGGGGTAATAAGTCACTCACTATCTCTACAATTATTTCTACAATACAAGCAGTGAATCACAATGCGGGGAGCATAATGATCCACTGCTTATATTGGCAAGCTGACTGTGAATATTGTGCATGCGCATGGGAAGAGGGAATGCGCGCTCCGGATTTGATCATGGGTGGTCTAAAAGGGTTGGATTTACTGGGATGGAAAGGGGAGCAGCTAGATTACGAGTTATGCGCACTATAGGGAAATTAACGAAAGCAACAAAAGTTGCATTATTTAACCTCCTATAGCGCAGCCATTACAAGTTTTTAAAAACCCAGCTTGTGAGTGCGATATGGTGCTTTTAAGCTCCATACTGCACAAAATACAAGCACTGTTTTGACGTGCTCGTGCACGCTTTCCCCATAGACATGGGAATGAAAAGCTCCGTAACACAGCCCCATTGATGTCTATGGGAAAAAAAACTAACGTTCAAACCTAACACCCTGACATAAACCCCACGTCTAAACAACCCTAACCTGCTGCCCCCGAACATCGTCGTCACCTACATAATGTTATTAAACCCTAATCTGCCGCCCCCGATATCGCCGCCACCTAAATAAAACTATTAACCCCTAATCTGCTGCTCCCGATATCGCTGCCACCTAAATAAAACTATTAACCACTAATCTGCCGCTCCCGATATTGCCACCACTATACTAAAGCTATTAACCCCTATTCCCCTGCACCCCAACATCGCCCAAACTATAATAAATATATTAACCCCTATTCCGATGCTCCCCGACATCGCCACAACTAAATAAAGCTTTTAACCACAAACCGCTGGCCTCCCACATCAATACCACTAAATAAATCTATTAACCCCTAAACCGCCAGACCCCACATCGCAACAACCTAAATTAAACTATTAACCCCTACACCTACCCCTAAACCTAACAATAAACCTAACCCTAACACCCTCTAACTTTAACATAATTAAACTAGAGCTAAATTAAATGTACAATAATTAAAGGGACACTGAACCCACATTTTTTCTATCGTGATTCAGATAGAGCATGCAATTTTAAGCAACTTTCTAATTTACTCCTATTATCAAATTCTTTTCATTCTCTTGGTATCTTTATTTGAAATGCAAGAATGTAAGTTTAGATGCCGGCCCATTTTTGGTGAACACACTGTGTTGTTCTTGCTGATTGGTGGGTAAATTCACCTACCAATAAACAAGTGCTTTCCATGGTACTGAACCAAAAAAATAGCTTAGATGCCTTCTTTTTCAAATAAAGAATGCAAAAGAACGAAGAAAAATTAATAATAGGAGTAAATTAGAAAGTTGTTTAAAATTGCATACTCTCTCTGAATCCCGAAAGAAAAAATTTGGCTTCAGTGTCCCTTTAACTAAGTAATTCCTATTTAAAACTAAATACATACTTACCTGTGAAATAAAACCTAAGCTAGCTACAATATAACCAATAGTTATATTGTAGCTAGCTTAGGTTTTATTTTTATATCACAGGTAAGGTTGTATTTATTTTTACTAGGTAGACTAGTTAGTAAATAGTTATTAACTACCTAGTTAAAATAAATACAAATTATCTGTGAAATAAAACTTAAGCTACTTTACACTAAAACTTAAAATTAAAAAAAGAAAAAAAAAAACTACCATTACAAAAAGAAAATTATCCAAAAAAAAATTATTCCTATTCTAATACCCTTTAAAAAACCCAAAACCCACCTCAAAATAAAAACAGCCTAATCTAGAATAAAGGGCCCTTTTGGGGGCCCTTAAAAGGGCCTTTTGTAGGGCATTGCCCTAAAATTAACATTTCTTTTGTTAAAAAAAACAAACACCCCCTAACAGTATACAACCCCCACCCCCCAAGCCTACAAAATAAAAATAAAGTTAAACATAATCTACCCATTGCCCTGAAAAATCCATTTGCATAAGCATTGCCCTTAAAAGGGCATTTAGCTCTTTTGCTGCCCAAGCCCTAATCAAAAAACCCAACCCAAAATGAAAAAAAATACATTACAGAAAATAACAAACAAATGATCAAAAATAGTAAACATTATTCCCATTTAAAAAAAAAAAAAAAAACCCAAAATAAAAAAACCTAATCTAGAATAAACTACCAATAGCCCTTAAAAGGGCCTTTTGTAGGGCATTGCCCTAAGTTAAACAGCTCTTTTACCTGAAAAAGAAAATACAAAGACCCACTAACATTACAAACCCCCACCCCCCAAACCCACAAAATAAAAAACCTAAGCTACCCATTGCCCTGATAAAGGGCATTTGGATGGGCATTGCCCTTAATAAGGCATTTAGCTCTTTTACAAGCCCAAACCCTAAACTAAAAAAGGGCGGCGACCGTATGAAGAGGATGCTCTGCGCCAGATGTCTTCAGGATGGACCCGCTCCGCGCCGCCGGGATCAAGATAGAAGATGCCGCCTGGATGAAGATAAAAGAGGCCGCCTGGATGAAGACTTCTCGCCGCCTGGATGAAGATCGTTCAAGCGGGACTTCAAAAACTGTAAATGGATCTTCGGGGGTTAGTTTTCTTAAGGTTTTTTTTGGTGTTTTTTTTTAGTTTAGGGTTTGGGCTTGTAAAAGAGCTAAATGCCCTAAAAAGGCCTTTTTAAGGGCTATTGGTAGCTATTCTAGATTATTTTTTTTATTTTGTGGGGTTTTTTTTATAATGGGAATAATGCTTACTATTTTTGATCATTTGTTATTTTGTGTAATGTATTTTTTTTTTTTTTTCGTTTTGAGGTGGCTTTTTATTTTTAGATTAGAGCTTGGGCAGCAAAAGAGCTAAATGCCCTTTTAAGGGCAATGCCCACCCAAAATGCCCTTTTCAGGGCAATGGGTAGCTTAGGTTTTTTTTAGAGTTAGGTTTTTAATTTTGGGGGTTGGTTTTACTGTTGGGGGTCTTTGTATTTTTTTTTTTACAGGTAAAAGAGCTGTTTAACTTAGGGCAATGCCCTACAAAAGGCCCTTTTAAGGACTATTGGTAGTTTATTGTAGGCTACGGGTTTTTTTTATTTTGGATGGGCTTTCTTATTTTGATAGGGCTATGCGATTAGGTGTAATTCTTTTTTATTTTGGATAATTTTGTTTGTTATTTTTTGCAATTTAGTCTTTTTTATTTTTTGTAATTAGATAGTTTGTAATTTTTAGAGTAGTGTTAGGATTTTTTACTGTGTATTTTAGTTTAATTGAATTGGTAGTTAGTTTAATTTTAGTTTAATAATTATATTAGTTTAATTGTTAGTTTAAACTTAGTTTTTTTAATTTGACATGTAAATTTTAATTTAAGATAGGGAAATTGTAATTTTAATCTAAAATTAGGGGGGCGTTAGGTTTAGGGGTTACTAGTTTAATTTAGTTTATTGCCATGTGGGGGCTTTCGGTTTAGGGGTTAATAGTTTCCTTTTATTATATTTCGTTGTGGGGGGCTTGCGGTTTAGAGGTTAATAGGTTTATTATAGTGTAGGGCTTAATAACTTTAGTATAGTGGAGAAATGTGGGAGGATGGCAGATTAGGGGTTAATTATATTTAAATAGTGTTTGCAATGCGGGAGGGCAGCGGATTAGGGGTTAATACGTTTATTATAGTGGTGACGATGTCGGGCAGCGGCAGAATAGGGGTTAATAATTATTTTTAGTGGCGGCAATGTCGGGATCGGCTGATTAGGGGTTAATAACTTTAATATAGTATTTGCGATGCGGGGGGCCTCGGTTTAGGGGTTAATATGTAGTTTATGGGTGTTTAGTGCACTTTGTAACAGTTTAGTTATGAGTTTTATGTTACAGATTTGTAGAGTAAAACTCATAACTACTGCTTTTTGCTGGCGTTACGGATCTTGTCGTTTGAGGCTGTAACGCAGGTTTTTTAACCTCAGCACAAAACTCGTAATGGCAGCGCTATGGGAATCCAATGAAAAAATGTAATTTTTACATGTGTGGGACTGACGTTGCGTTACAGGCTAAAAGGCTTGCGGTACAGCTATACCGACTAGACTTGAAATGGCTGCGGTGTTGTTTTAATGCTGAAACTGCCATTTTTTCAGTGTTAAAACACGAACGCACAACTCTAGCTGATTGTAAGTATTTTTTCTTTATTTTAAAACGCTTCCGTATTGCTTGTGCTCTGCGAGCCCAATGCTATTAACCCCTAAACTACCACAACCCCATCGCAATAGCCCACTACACTATATTAACCCCTAACTGCCACAATTCCCATCGCAATAAACCCCCTACACATTGCTACGCTATTAACCCCTAAACCACCTCAACCCCATTTCAATAAACACCTACACTATTAACCTCTAAACCGCCAGAATCCCATCATAATAAACCCCCTACACTATTAACCCCTAAACTACCACAACCACCATCACAATAAACCCCTTACATCCCTACACTATTAACCCCTAAACCACCATAACCCAATCACAATGCACCCTACACTATTAATCCCTTAACTGCCACAACCTAATTGCAATAAACCCCCTACACATTGCTACGCTATTAACCCCTAAACCGCCTCAACTCCATTTCAATAAACTCCTACACTATTAACCTCTAAACTGCCAGAACCCATCATAATAAACCCCCTACACTATTAACCCCTAAACTACCACAACCACCATCACAATAAACCCCTTATATCCCTACACTATTAACCCCTAAACCACCATAACCCAATCACAATAAACCCCCTACACTATTAATCCCTTAACTGCCACAACCCCATTGCAATAAACCCTCTACACTACTTAACCCCTAAACTGCCACAACCCCCATCGTAATAAACCCCAACTCTATTAAGCCCTAAACTGCCATAACCTCCATCTCAATAAGAACCCCTACACTATTAACCCCTAATCCACCACGACCCCATCAGAATAAACCCCCTACTCTATTAACTCCTAAACTGCCACAATACCCTACACTATTAACCTCCTAACTGATAACCCTCCAAGGCCCCCTTATGTTAGGAGGTTAATAGTGTAGATGGCTTATTGTGATGGGTTTGTGGCAGTGTAGGTGTTAATGAAATAGTAGGGGTTTACTGAAATGGGCTGTAATGGCATCAGAACAAGGCTCCCATAGGAGCATTGTGGGGGGATGGCGGCTTAGGGTTTAATAGTTTATTTAGATAGTTTGCGATGTGGGCGATGGCGGTTTAGGGTTAATAGATCTATTTAGTGTTTGCGATGTGGGGTGTGGCAGTTTAGGGGTTAATAGTTTATTTATGAATGGAACTTTTTAATGTATTTTTGATGTGTTTTCTGCAACTTTTTAGTTTCGAAAAACCGTTAACCACAGCTCTGAGATCGCAGTAAGGATTGAATCGTAAAAGGCAATTGCACTAGCACAATCGCGATTTAGCTCAACTTGTATAAAAGGTCATTGCCCTCACTTGTAATCTAGCCCTAAGTAAGTAAAAAAAAGGATTCCTTTCAAAACATCTCAAAATTTTTCCAGCACAGCTTTAAAGTATTTTTGAAGCAGATGTACAAAATTCTTCTAATAAGAGACTTGCCAGATAAGATAAGAAATAATATGCTCTAAACAGATTATTTTCTTAAAGTAATATGAAACAGCTAACAACTTACTTATTTTTTTGCTTAGGACTAGATAAGGAGTGGAGCGCTATTTAGCTCTCCCGTTTGTGCTTTAACATCGCTAAATGGAGTGTTTTTGTGCACTCTTTATACAAGTTGAAAGTGAAACGCTTGCACGCAAGCAAAAATGTGACTTGCGCAAAAAGTTGAACTTAGAATATCGCAAACACGTTAACGTATTCTTCCATAGACTTCAACGGAACGTGAAAACTTTTTAAAAACACCTAACACCCATACTTGCTAGCTAACCTGACCGCATTTATTCAATTGCGCTAAACCCGACATGAAATATGAATATTTCACATTCCAATGTTCTTCACATAGAAGATTATGTTCTTTCTGTTCTTATCCCCTTCACTACCAAAACTTTCAGAGAAGAACTTGCCCAAAATACTGGAGAATGTTTAAAATTTTTGCTATCACTCCATTAAAATAGAAGAGAGCCTTGTTTTTTCTATTTAGCTGTCAAAACTATATATATTTTGGTATATTTCATGCCACCATTTCACCACCAAATGCGATCATGTTAAAAATATTGTTAACTTTTTCACAAACCTTGGGGTTCTCACTGAAATTATTTACATACTGCTTGTGCAATCATAGCACAAATGATTGTAAAATTTTCTTTGGGATCCCCTTTGTTCAGAAATAGCAGACATGCATTGGTTAGCTGTTAAGGTTAATTGTAGTTTTAGTGTAGAAATGACCCTCCCACCTGATACTTCCCAACCCCTGATCCCTACCTGACCCCTCCCAAACAGCTCTCTTACCTTCCTCACCCCCCACTGGTCACCACCATTTTAGGTAATGACAGACAGTCAGCAAATATTGGGTTAGATTACAAGTGGAACACAAAATATTGCTTTTGTGAAAACGAAATTTGCATTCTACTGAGTAGTACTAGTGCGCTTGTATTACAAGTTAGCCATAATGCGAATGCGAGCTCACATTTGAATTCTCATGATGTGAGTTAGGAACCCCCCACAACACCTTTTTCTGTAGTAGGACGCCTGGATAAAGACTTCTCCCCGCCTGGATGAGGACTTCGCCGCCTGGATGAAGATAGAAGAGGACGCCTGGATGAAGAATTCTCGCTGCCTGGATGATGACTTCACCGTCTGGATGAAGATCGTTCAAGCGGGACTTCAAAAACTGTAAGTGGATCTTCAGGGGTTAGTGATAGTTTTTTTTAAGGGGTTTTTGGGTGTTTTTTTTTTTAGTTTAGGGGTTGGGCTATTCATAAACAATCGAAATGCCCTTTTAAGGGCAATGCCGATACAAATGCCCTTTTCAGGGCAATGGGTAGCTTATGTTTTTAAGATAGTTTTTTTTATTTTTTGGGTTTGGGGGTTTGTAATGTTAGTGGGTCTTTGTATTTTTTTTTTCAGCTAAAAGAGCTGTTTAACTTAGGGCAATGCCCTACAAAAGGCTCTTTTAAGGGCTATTGGTAGTTTATTCTAGATTAGTTTTTTTATTTTGGGGTGTTTATTTTTTTAAATAGGAATAATTTTTATTATTTTTAATAATTTGTTTTTATTTTTAGATTAGAGCAATACAAATGCCATTTTCAGGGCAATGGGTAGATTAGGTTTTACTTTATTTTTATTTTGTGGGTATGGGGGGTTGTATACTGTTAGGGGGTGTTTGCTTTTGTAAGAAAAGAGCTGTTAACTTTGGGGCAATGCCCTACAAAAGGCACGTTTAAGGGCCCACAAAAGGTCCTTTTAAGGGACCTTGGTAGTTAATTCTATATTAGGGCTTTTTTATTTTGGGGTGGTTTTTTATTTTTAAAGGGTATTGGAATAGGAATAATTTTTATTGTTTTAGATCATTTTGTTTGTTATTTTTATTTCACAGGTAAGTTTGTATTTATTTTAACTAGGTAGTTAGTGAATAGTTAATAATTATTTACTAACTAGTCTACCTAGTTAAAATAAATACAAACTTAGCTGTGAAATAAAAATAAAACCTAAGCTAGATACAATATAACTATTAGTTATATTGTAGCTAGCTTAGGTTTTATTTCACAGGCAAGTATGTATTTAGTTTTAAAAATGCATTATTTAGTTAATAACTGTAACTTTAATTTAGCTCTAATTTAATTATGTTAAAGTTAGGGGGTGTTAGGGTTAGGGTTACATTAGGGTTACGTTAGGTTTAGGGTTAGGTTTAGGGGTTAATAGTTTAGTTTAGGTTGTTGCGATATGGGGGGCTGACGGGTAAGGGGTTTATTTAGTGGTAGTGATGTAGGAGGTTAAAGGGACACTGAACCCAAATTTTTTCTTTCGTGATACAGATAGAGCATGACATTTTTTTTTTTATTTTTTTTTTACTTTTATTTATAACCAGCAGTGCATACAGAAGAAAAAATGAAAAAACATATTTGGCGCCATGCAAGGCCCAAAGCAGACAACAGAGAAATCACATGAAATCACAAACAGAAGTATTTATCAATGTTAACAAGGTTTCTCAAAATTAAGTTGTATACTCTGCTGGGTTTTTTTTCTTTTTTTATTTATTTCTCTCCCCTCCCCCCCCCCCCCCTCCTATCGTAATAATTTCTCACTTGTCATGACCTTCATGATAACATATGTAGAGAGATAAAAAAAAAAAAAAAAAAAAAGGGAAGAGAAGGAGAAAGAGTTAAGATTGTGTATTTGTTAGGGTTAGTAATCGCTATCCCGCTGTGCAGTGGAGACAGACTGGAGTCTGTCTATAATATCTGAGGGCTTGAGATCTCACAACTGAATAACTTTTATATATACTTTAAGATTTCCCCTGTACTTCCTAATAACGCAGTCATTTTCTTATTCCAATCTAAATGTTGAATCAATTATTGGTCACAGTCTTAGCTAGTGAGGCGAAAATGACCACCACTAAGTAAGGAGGGTCACAGCGATACATCATACAACTTCCAGCCACACTACATAAATAAAAAAAAAAAAAAAGGGGAAACCGAAAAATGTTGGTTTTCCACCTCCTATGTCCAATTACCAGATGCCAAGAAGAACTATTTCTGAGTTTTTAAATGGGAAGATCAGAGAGTCAATTTCCCTTTCATGGAATGTTTTTATGAAGGGTGCCCATTTGTTAAAAAATTTCCTTATATCCGATTCCTTGTCAATATTTGTGTCTTTTTGTTCTAATACACACTGTTTTTTTAAATAATTCTTGACTTCGCTAATAGTCGGCAATAGATTTCTTGTCCCTTTGCCTAGCTGCCATATTTGGAGAGAGTGTCTTAGATGAGGTGGAGAGAAATTTATCCATGTACCGCGTGAGTATGTGTGATCGCGAGGAGAAGAGCGTTAAAAAATAAGAAACGCTTGTCAGTGAGAAAAAAAAAAAAAAAAAAAAAAAAAGGTAAAGTATTGGGTGTGAGTGAGGGAGAATAAAAGTGATTATGAAAAACCTAGCGGGTTTTAATCCAGGGGGATTAAAAAGTGAGGAAGTGATAGTGAGGGAGACGTGAATGTGAAAAGGGAAAAATAAGACAATCAATGTAAGAAAGCTTAGTGAAAAAGATAGTGATTTGTAAAAAGGGGCAGTGGAGTTGTGGACTACTCTGTGCCTAAGAGATGGCAAATTTGTTAAGAAGTAGGGAGGAGCAAGACAAGAATCCGGAGTAGAGCCAAAGTATTTGTGATTTTACTAAAGGTTCAAAATATGCAAAATCAGTATCAGTTCATATGATAAAATTCTAAGAGGTAGTCAATCTTTTATGATGTATTTCAGGGAGACCATTAGCCTATTTACTAATATAGTGATAGAGAAAGACTATAAGAGGTCATTCCCTTTTTTCCTTATAGGAAATAGAATTGCTAGTATGTTTTACCAGTTGCAGTTTAAGTAAATATCTTCTTCAGATGTGTTATAAAGATTATTTAAGAGGGTATTTTGGCTAAGACTAGCTAACTCTGCTTATATCTGTGGTTAATCAGGGTCACTTTAACTTGAAATTTATAACTTCTAGCCCAAATGACAAATATAAAGGAGAGAAGTATGATACTACATCAAAATTAGCTATTTTTCACAGTTTTGTTATAAGTATACTGGGAGTACTAAGATATTCCTTGCTATCTTAGTTTTTCTAATATTCTCCTTTTTCTATAGATTTTTAAGAGCAACTAATGGTCAGAATGCAAGGTTGTAATAATAAAGCCCTGTAATTATAATGATTACAATTCTAAAGTCATAGATACCATATGAGAAGACGATAGAATATAAGCTTGGCTTAAAAGGGAATTATACAGTATTACATTTTTGGAAAGAGAAATATGATAGTTAACAGTTCACAACAATTTTACCAGTATTAGTAGTATATTTTTTTCCTTTCCCTTCCTTCCTTTCCCCCCTTCTCTTCTCTCCCAGTTATTTTCTTATTTTTTCTCACTCGTTCCTTCTCTTTTAATTAATACCAGAGGCAAAACTAGCCACACTTGTGTAATAAGAAGGGCAATTTAAAGCAAGAGTATACTTAGTCAGGTGCAGGTATAGCAAGTGAAAAGAAATATTGTAATACAACTACAAAGTAGTTTAGTAAACATGTCTTAGTTAACCATGTACAGGTGGCAATTTATTATCCTCTTTCCTAGTGGTGTATATAACACAACTAAGGATAAGGATAAATACAGCCCTTATGATATATACACATTCTTATAGCAAAGATACTAAATTATAAATATTAGTTCTTTAGAAGTAGAGTCCTTGTTAGGACAGACAGATCCTTTCGACAAGTTTAAATACTCTAGGCCAGGAGCATGATAAGTAATAATGGAGAGAGAAATGTCCAGTATCTTATGAGTTTAAGTGAAGAAATGAAACTTTCCCATTTAAATGGGGGCTGGGGTGCCCTTACGAGCCGTGTTAGGAGCTGAATTAGTGATCCCTTCCCTTTGACCTTCCTTAACTCCCTTTACCAGTTCTTAGCTTGGTATGTATATGGGAATGAAGGGGTAAGGAGGATAACAATAATAATTTCTAATACCCAGTAGCCATCAATATTACCCGCTGAAGATCTAGAGGATGCCTGTGTCCACGAGAGGCCCTTCTCTCTTATGCGACCCCTCTCACGCAACACCGGTGGGAGAGGGGGCGCTTGGTCCGGTTTGCTGGAAGTGTAGGAAATTGCCCAGCTAACGGAAGTCCAGGTCCGTCCAGGGCCCAGAAACTGTAGTGGAGGTGGTCACGCTTGGTGTCTGGGTAAGATTCCTGGAAGCAAGCAGCGGTCGGATCCCCTCACGCAGCACCGGTGGGAGGGGTCTACACGACCAGAAAAATAGTGCAGAGTCCAGAGCTTCTCCACCTCTCTCTATCCGCAGTGAAGGCGCGCCTCAGAGTTCAGATCAGGCAGGGAGCCTTGGGTCTGTACCTGAATCCAGACGGCAGGCGCAGGGGGCCTCTCTCTTGAGTCGGGTAAGATCACCAGGAAGTCTGTAAACCTCTAGATCTCAGCGTACCGAGCAGGAAGGGCTATGGGTGAAAGTTCAGTACAGTATACCTTTTTAGAACACGTCCTGTGTTTATATGTAAAAAGTTCAGCGTGAGGGAGGGATAGCAGTCTCTTTCTAAGAATTACCACTTGATATGGCGATATTTGACAAGAGGGATAAAAGTCATATAACTGCTGCAGTATGCAGCCCAGTGCTTTGGTGTGGCACTGTAGAGGTTCTGGAAGCGATGGGTTTAGCTAGGCAAGCTGCCCTGAGTCAGTGGGTTTAAGCGCGAAGATACCGCCAAGGCTTGTAGTGGAGGTAATGCTGCACAGGTGATTCACCGGACCACACACCTGAGCTCCTCCTCCGGAACCTAGAGCATGCAAAATCAGAGCATGACATTTTAAGCAACTTTCTAATTTACTCCTATTATCAAATTTTCTTTATTCTCTTGGTATCTTTATTTGAAATGCAAGAATGCAAGTTTAGATGCCGGTCCATTTTTGGTGAACAACCTAGGTTGTCCTTGCGGATTGGTGGATAAATTCATCCACCAATCAAAAAGTACTGTCCAGAGTCCTGAACCAGGAAAAAAGCTTAGATGCCTTCTTTTTCAAATAAAGATAGCAAGAGAACAAAAAAAATGATAATAGGAGTAAATTAGAAAGTTGCTTAAAATTGCATACTTTATCTGAATCACAAAAGAAAAAAATTGGGTTCAGTGTCCCTTTAATAACTTTATTTAGTGGCGGCGATGTCAGGGAGCGTTGGAATAGGGGTTAATATATTTATTATAGTGTGGGCGATGTTGGGGTATAGGGGTTAATAACTTTAGTATGGTTGCGGCGATATTGTGACCAGCAGATTAGGGGTTAATAACATTATGTAGGTGTCGGCGATGTTGGGGGCAGCAGATTAGGGGTTAATAACTTTATTTAGGTGTTGACGATGTCGGGGGCAGCAGATTAGGGGTGTTTAGACTTAGGGTTTATGTTAGGATATTAGGTTTAAACGTAACTTTTTTTCCCCCATAGACATCAATGGGGCTGCGTTACGGAGCTTTACATTCCGTGCTTCAGGTGTTAGGTTTTTCTCTGACACCTTCTCCCCATTGATGTCTAAAAGTCACTTCAAAACAGCGCTTGAATTGTGTGCGGTATGGAGCTTAAAACCACCATATCGCACGCACAAGTCGGCTGTTTGAAAACTTGTAATGGCAGCGCTATAGAGGGTTAAATAACGCAACTTTTGTTGCGTTCATTAATTTCCCTATAGCGCGCATAACTCGTAATCTAGCTGTTTATGTTTTCTTTTCTGCAGTGTAGGCTCCCCACTCTCTCCCCCTCCCTCCTCCCTCTGCTGCTGGACTGCCCACCTGCCTCATACATTCCGTTCCACAGCTCCCACCGGCACCAGCAGATGATCGTTAGAGATGGTGACACACATCGCGCTCCGGTTCCATATGCAAGCAGGTGCCTGGAGCTCAGGAACTCCAAGTCTCGGCTTTAACTTAACAGCTGAGACTGCTGGAGTTTCCTGCAGCTCAGGTGTATTTATACGCGTATATATATGTCGCATTGGGCTAAGGGATTAAATAAATATTTATATATATATATATATAATTACATATAGGTATAGCTATCTACAGATATATAGCAATATCTATTTAAATATACTATAATTCACCCATAAACTGCCACCAGCCCCCCACATTGTAACTAATAAACTAAACCTATTAACCCCTAAACCGCCAGCCCCCCACATCTCAAAACACGAAATTAAACTATTAACCCCTAAACATTACACCCCCTAACTTTAAATAAAAGTTACAATATAACTATCTTAAAATAAATAAAAACTTACCTGTGAAATAAAAAAAAATAAGATTACATTACAAATTAACCTAACATAAGTATTCTAATAAAATAAAACTACCAATTAAAAATCCTAAATCACAAAATTAAATAAACCTAACACTACGAAAAAATTAAATAAAACATTACAAAAAAATGCTAAAATTACGAAAAATAAAAAAACACTAAGATTACAAAAAAATAAAAAATGAAACAATCCAAAACATAATAAAAATTACACCTATGAACTGCCCATCCCTAATCTAAAAAAAAATCCACACCAAAAAACTAACACTAACCATAGCAAATCTACTTACGGTTCCTGAAGTCTGGACATATCATCTTCATCCAGGCGGCGAGAAGTCTTCATCTAGACGGCTTCTTCTATCTTCATCCCGGTGTCGCAGAGCTGTGGAGGCATTAACTATTGTCGACGGTGGCGCGGACATCCAGCGTAGAGGATCCTATTCATATGGTTACCACCGTACACTGAAGCTTAAATGTAAGCTACCCATTTAAATATGGGGTACCTTGCATTCCTAATGGCTGACATTTTCAAATCAGCCAATAAGATGAGAGCTACTGAAGAGGATCGTCCATGCTGGATATCCACGCCGCCGGCGATGATGCTCCGTACCTCCACAGCTCCGCAACACTAGGTTGAAGATAGAAGATGCCACCTGGATCAGGGCCGCCATCAGGGGGTGACAGGGGTGACTCCTGTCAGGGGCCCAATGGGCCAGGGTGGCCCCGTGAGGCAAGAACTAAAAAAAAAAATACTTTTTTTTTTTTTTTTATTTTGACAGCCACCAGTGGGTATTACAGCAGAGTGCTAATTGAGCATGCTAATTGAGCATGGGAAATGTTATTACAAGGGGTAAAGTATTAGCATTTGAGAGGATTTCTGAGTGTGCACTAAACCACTATGCACAGTGTGAGATAGACTTGGCACTTTGTTTGTCAGAAGACAGATCACTTTCATTTGCAGAGGAGGTAGGACTTACTTAGCAAATGTTTTTTATTTCTTTGTAAATTTTGGATTGTAACTTCAGTATGGTAGTAGTTGTATGGTGGGGCCAGGGGTCCATAAAAACAAATTTTTTAGCAGCAGTGTATTTATGATTTTTTGACAATGCTGTAGAAATTCTATATTTAAAACCATGCAGATGTTTCCTCCTCAATACACAAATGGTAGGTGCTCTTTTGGCAGATATGCATTTTTTATTTATATATATATATATATATATATATATATATATATATATATATTTCATTCCAGTTTACTGCCTCTTTATGCAAGGACTTTCCAAATGCAAGGAGGCATTTTTACATCTGCATAACATGTTATACTCTCAGACTAAGATTGCTCAGTGTTTGAAATGAGACAGGTTAACTTAAAACTGTTCAGTTTACACTACAGCTGACTTAATTTTGAAATACATACCAACAAGTCTAAATCCTGCATTACCAGATCTAATGGTATGAGTACCACAGCTTATGGTTCCACCAAGACCATATAGAGTACAGCATTTTCAAAATCCATAAGTACAGCTGACAGATGGGAACATTTGTACACTATATTTGAAGTGGTGCTCTTGGTTGGGGAAAATGGGGAAACATCAAACAAACATATTTCAACCTTTTAAAAGTACTTTTCTTCATCTAGCCATCTACCCAGATCATTAATGTAAAATTTTGAATTCACAGAATTATTTTTGTTTGCACATTTACAAATATGATTCTTTAAAAAGTGATCTCTTAATTTCTGAAATTGTTTTTATCATGCATGTCACACACTGTTGATTTAGGCCCTGCAAGGTGCATAAATGTTTACTCCTGTGAGTGTTTCTGTGGGTGTCTGTGTTTATGTCTTTGTGCTTTGGCTTGTGTCTCGATGAGTGTGTATGTATTTTTTTTCTGTGGGTCTCTCTGTGAGGGTGGGTGTGTATGTATTTGTGCATTTTCTGTGGATGTCTGTGAGGGTGTGTGCATATGTCTTTGAGCTTTTTCTATGGGTGTCTCTGTGAGGGTGTGTGTATGTTTGTCTTTGTGTATTTTCTCTGGATGCCTCTGTGAGGGTGGGTGTTTATGTCTGTGTCTTCTGTGGATGTCTTTGTGAGGGTGTGTGTTTTCTGTGGGTGTCTTTGTGAGGGTGTGTGTATGTCTGTGTATTTTCTGTGGATGTCTCAGTGAGGGTGTGTGTATGTATGTCTTTCTGTGTTTTATGTGGTTGTCTCTGTGTGTGTGTGTGTGTGTATGTCTTTGTGTGTTTTCTTTGGGTGTCTCTGTGTGTGTGTGTGCATATCTTTGTGTGTTTTCTGAGGCTGTCTCTGTCAGTATTTCCTTGGGTTTATGTGCAAGTTTGAGTTTGTGTGTGTCCATTGTCTGTTCCTTTTTAGGACATTTTGACCTTACTACTGATTTATTCACATCTTTCTACATACTTTGAGACTAATGAGACCTTTCCGGAAGTCACCAATCCACCGTTTAACCTTTAAATGATTGTTTAGGCAGTTCAGGGCCCTTCCTTTCAGCCACTGCATGCTGTTGTCATCATTTAGTTGGCATCTTCCTTTACAAAAAAATAATCAGAACTCCATATTTTGTTTTCTAAATCTCCTTTTTTTTACAAAACTGTTGTTTACCTCATTACTTGTCAGGTCAATGTAAACAAGTGCTGAGTGTCTGTTTGAGTGTTTTTGTCTGAGTGTGTTTCTTTGTGTGTCTGCTAGCTTGTCTATATGTGAATCCTTATGTGTGAGTCTTTCAGTGTATGAGTGTGTCTGTGTGTTTGTATGTTACTACCTTTACAACATTTCCAAGTTTAAATAGACACTTAAGAATAAAGTGCATATACGTTTTATTCACTTGGAGAAAAATTGCACATGTCAAAGGAGGGGGGGGGGCCCTGATCAATGGTTAAGTCAGGGGCCACATAATTTCTAGTGGCAGCCCTGGCCTGGATTAACACTTCTCACCGCCTGCATGAAGATGGATGTCCGGACTTCAGGAACCGTGAGTAGATTTCCTGGGGTAAGTGTTAGTTTTTTTGGGGGGGTGTTTTTTTTTGTTTTTTTTTAGATTAGGAATTGGCAGTAAAAGAGCTGAATGCCCTTTTAAGGGCAGTAAAAGAGCTGAATGCACTTTTAAGGGCAATGCCCATACAAATGCCCCTTTAGGGGCAATGGGTATTTTAGGATTTTTTTAGACATAGGTTTTTTATTTTGGGGGGTTGGTTGGGTGTGGGGAGTTACTTTTAGGGGGACTTTGTAATTGTTTAATGTAAAAGAGCTGTTTAACTTAGGGCAATGCCCTACAAAAGTCCCTTTTAAGGGCTATTGGTAGTTTATTGTTAGGTTAGGGGGTGTTTTTATTTTGGGGGGGCTTTTTTTGTTTTTATAGGGTTATTAGATTAGGTGTAATTTTTTTATTTTTCATAATTTTAGCGTTTTTATTGTTTAGTAATGTTAGATCTTTTTCGGCTAGATTACGAGTTTTGCGTTATGGCTGGCTCGCTAATAACTTGCAAGTTTTTTCCACCGCTCACCTTTAATAGCGCTGCTATTACAGGTTTGCAAAAAAACTGCATTTGTGGGCAATATGGCAGCGTTGAGCTCCATACAGCACACAAATACCAGCGCTGCTTTGAGCTGCTTTGACGTGCTCGTGCACAATTTCCCCATAGACATTAATGGGGAGAGCCAGCTAAAAAAAAGCAACCTGCAACAAATGGGGCTCCGTAACGCAGCCCCATTAAAGTCTATGGGGAAAGAAAACTAATGTTTAAACCTAACACCCTAACATAAACCCCGAGTCTAAACACCCCTAATCTGCCACTCCTGACATCGCCGACACCTACATTAAACTTTTTAAACCCTAATCTGCCGCCCCCAATGTCGCCGCCACCTACATAAATGTATTAACCCCTAATCTGCCACCCCCAACGTCGCTGACACTATACTAAACTTATTAACCCCTAAACCTCTGGCCTCCCACATCACTAACACTAAATAAATATATTAACCCCTAAACCCAACCCTAAGTCTAACCCTAATCCTAACACCCCTAACTTTAATAAAATTAAAATAAATCTAAATAAAAATTACTATTATTACCTAAATAATAGCTATTTAAGACTAAATACTTACCTATAAAATAAACCCTAAGCTAGCTACAATATAACTAATAGTTACATTGTAGCTATCTTAGGTTTTATTTTTATTTCACAGGTAAGTTTGTATTTATTTTAACTAGGTAGACTAGTTAGTACATAGTTATTAACTATTTACTAGCTACCTAGTTAAAATAAATACAAATTTACCTGTAAAATAAAACCTAACCTGAGTTACACTAACACCTAACATTTTACTAAAATTAAATAAATTAAATTAAAAAAATACATTTATCTAAATTACACAAAATAAAAAAATTAATTATCAAAAATAAAAACGAATTACTCCTAATCTAATAGCCCTATAAAAATAAAAAAACAAAAACAAAATAATAAAACCACTAGCCTTCACTAAACTGCCAATAGCCCTTAAAAGGGCCTTTTGTGGGCCATTGCCCTAAATAAATCATTGTATGTAGGGGGCGACGACATGTGGGGCAGCAGATTAGGGGTTAATAACATTTAACTAGTGTTTACGATGCGGGACTGCGGCGGTTAGGGGTTAATATGTTTATTATAGTGGCGGCAATGTCCGGAGCGGCAGATTAGGGGTTAATAATTTTAATTTAGTGTTTGCAATGCGGAAGGGCCTCGGCTTAGGGGTCAATAGGTAATTTCTGAGTGTTAGTGTACTTTGTAACACGTTATGAGTTTTATGGTACAGCTCTGTTACGTTACAGATCTTGTAGTTATAGGCTGTACCGCTCACTTTTTGGCTGGACAGGCAAACTCGTAATACCGGCGCTATGGAAGTCCGATTGAAAAAGGACTTTTTGAAAGGTGCGGAAGTTACGTTGCGTGATGGCCAAAAAAGTGTGCGGTACAGCTATACCTACAAGACTCATAATAGCAGTGGTAGTGAAAAAGCAGCGTTATCAGCCATAACGCAAAACTCGTAATCTAGCCGTTAAATTTTTTCATAGCATTAGGTTTATTTTAATTTTTAATTTAAATTTTTTATTTTTTTGTGGCGTTAGGTTTTTTTAATCATGTAATTTAGGATTTCTAATTGGTTGTTTTTTAATTTTGTTAGAATAATTATGTTTTTTTTTTATTTCACAGATAGTTATATTGTATCTTTTAATTTAAAGGTAGGGGGTGTTAGGTTTAGGAGTTAATAGTTTAATTTTGTGTTTTGCGATGTTGGGGCCTGGCGGTTTAGAGGTTAATAGGTTTAGTTTATTAGTTACGATGTGGGGGCTGGCGGTTTAGGGGTTAATAGGTTTAGTTTATTAGTTGAGATGTGGGGGGCTGGAGGTTTAGGGGTTAATACTTTATTATAGTGTTGGCAATGTGGGAGGCTGGCGGTTTAGGGGTTACTAGATTTATTTAGTGATGGCGATGTGGGGGGTTGGCGGTTTAGGGGTTAATAGGTTAATTTTAGTGTTGACGATGTGGATTGGTGGTGGATTGGGGTTAATAGGTTTAATATAGTATTTGCGATGCGGGAGAGTGGTGGTTTAGGGGTTAATAGGTAGTTTATGGGTGTTAGTGTACTTTGTAGAATTTTAGTTATGAGTTTTGTGAAACATTTTTGTAATATGGCACTATGGAAAATCCTGCACTCAAACGTCATTTTGTGAGTGCGGAATGGAGGGTTGCGTTAAGGCTAAAATGCTTGCAGTATAGCTATACCACAGCGACTTGTAATATGCGTTACCTGCCATTCCACGAACAATGACCAATTTTTCAGCAGTATAGCCATACCACACAATAATGCAAAACTTGTAATCTAGCCGAATATGAACTTTTGTTCTTAAGTCCTCACCTGGTAACACACTTTTCAGCAGTCAACTTCCATGTATACATTTACACTGTTTACAATTTCTGTAAAATATAACTTCTTATTTTTTCAGCTGTTATGAGGTCAGTACTAATTATATAAATATTTATACTAATTGTATTGTTCTGACCTTTCAGGTAGAATAATTATTGTAATGTTCCAAAAATAGTTATAGATCTTCATAAATCTGCATACAAACGCCTAGATTTAGAGTTTTGCGGCCAATGGGGTGCGTTAGCTACGCTGGCTTTTTTCTGGCCGCACCTTTTAAATACCGCTGGTATTTAGAGTTCACAGAATGGCTGCGTTAGGCTCCAAAAAAGGAGCGTAGAGCATATTTACCGCAACTTCAACTCTCGATACCAGCGGTGCTTACGGACGCGGCCAGCTTCAAAAACGTGCTTGTGCACGATTCCCCCATAGAAAACAATGGGGCTGTTTGAGCTGAAAAAAAAACCTAACACCTGCAAAAAAGCCGCGTTCAGCTCCTAACGCAGCCTAATTGTTTGCTATGGGGAAACACTTCCTACGTCTGCACCTAACACTCTAACATGTACCCCGAGTCTAAACACCCCTAACCTTACACTTATTAACCCCTATTCTGCCGCCCCCCCTATCGCTGACACCTGCATATTTTTTTTAACCCCTAATCTGCCGCTCCGTAAACCACTGCTACTTACATTATCCCTATGTACCCCTAATCTGCTGCCACTAACACAGCCGACCCCTATATTATATTTATTAACCCCTAATCTGCCCCCCACAACGTCGCCTCCACCTGCCTACACTTATTAACCCCTAATCTGCCGAGCGGACCGCACCGCTATTATAATAAAGTTATTAACCCCTAATCCGCCTCACTCCCGCCTCAATAACCCTATAATAAATAGTATTAACCCCTAATCTGCCCTCCCTAACATCGCCGACACCTAACTTCAATTATTAACCCCTAATCTGCTGACCGAGTCTCGCCGCTACTGTAATAAATGGATTAACCCCTAAAGCTAAGTCTAACCCTAACCCTAACACCCCCCTAAATTAAATATAATTTAAATCTAACAAAATAAATTAACTCTTATTAAATAAATTATTCCTATTTAAAGCTAAATACCTGTAAAATAAACCCTAATATAGCTACAATATAAATTATAATTATATTATAGCTATTTTAAGATTTATATTTATTTTACAGGTAACTTTGTATTTATTTTAACCAGGTACAATAGCTATTAAATAGTTAAGAACTATTTAATAGCTAAAATAGTTAAAATAATTACAAAATTACCTGTAAAATAAATCCTAACCTAAGTTACAATTAAACCTTACACTACACTATCAATAAATAAATTAAATAAAATACCTACAATTACCTACAATTAAACCTAACACTACACTATCAATACATTAATTAAATACAATACCTACAAATAACTACAATTAAATAAACTAACTAAAGTACAAAAAATAAAAAAGAACTGTTACAAAAAATAAAAAAATATTTACAAATATTAGAAAAATATTACAACAATTTTAAACTAATTACACCTACTCTAAGCCCCCTAATGAAATTACAAAGCCCCCCCAAAATAAAAAAATTCCCTACCCTATTCTAAATTACAAAAGTTCAAAGCTCTTTTACCTTACCAGCCCTGAACAGGGCCCTTTGCGGGGCATGCCCCAAGAAATTCAGCTCTTTTGCCTGTAAAAAAACACATACAATACCCCCCCCCAACATTACAACCCACCACCCACATACCCCTAATCTAACCCAAACCCCCCTTAAATAAACCTAACACTAAGCCCCTGAAGATCTTCCTACCTTATCTTCACCTCCCCGGGTATCACCGATCGGTCCTGGCTCCAAAATCTTCATCCAACCCAAGCGGGGGCTGGCGATCCATAATCCTGCGGCTGAAGAGGTCCAGAAGAGGCTCCAAAGTCTTCATCCTATCCGGGAAGAAGAGGCGATCCAGACCGGCAACCATCTTGATCCAAGCGGCATCTTCTATCTTCATCCGATGAGGAACGGCTCCATCGTGAAGACCTCCAGCGCGGATCAATCTTCTTCAGACGACGTCCAACTGAAGAATGACGGTTCCTTTAAGGGACGTCATCCAAGATGGTGTCCCTCGAATTCCGATTGGCTGATAGGATTCTATCAGCCAATCGGAATTAAGGTAGGAAAATTCTGATTGGCTGATGGAATCAGCCAATCAGAATCAAGTTCAATCCGATTGGCTGATCCGATCAGCCAATTAGATTGAGCTCGCATTCTATTGGCTGATTGGAACAGCCAATAGAATGCGAGCTCAATCTGATTGGCTGATCGGATCAGCCAATCGGATTGAACTTGATTCTGATTGGCTGATTCCATCAGCCAATCAGAATTTTCCTACCTTAATTCCGATTGGCTGATAGAATCCTATCAGCCAATCGGAATTCGAGGGATGCCATCTTGGATGACGTCCCTTAAAGGAACCGTCATTCTTCAGTTGGACGTCGTCGGAAGAAGATTGATCCGCGCTGGAGGTCTTCACGATGGAGCCGTTCCTCATCGGATGAAGATAGAAGATGCCGCTTGGATCAAGATGGTTGCCGGTCTGGATCGCCTCTTCTTCCCGGATAGGATGAAGACTTTGGAGCCTCTTCTGGACCTCTTCAGCCGCACGATTATGGATCGCCAGCCCCCGCTTGGGTTGGATGAAGATTTTGGAGCCAGGACAGATCGGTGATACCCGGTGAGGTGAAGATAAGGTAGGAAGATCTTCAGGGGCTTAGTGTTAGGTTTATTTAAGGGGGGTTTGGGTTAGATTAGGGGTATGTGGGTGGTGGGTTGTAATGTTGGGGGGGGTATTGTATGTGTTTTTTTACAGGCAAAAGAGCTGAATTTCTTGGGGCATGCCCCGCAAAGGGCCCTGTTCAGGGCTGGTAAGGTAAAAGAGCTTTGAACTTTTTAATTTAGAATAGGGTAGGGCATTTTTTTATTTTGGGGGGCTTTGTAATTTCATTAGGGGGCTTAGAGTAGGTGTAATTAGTTTAAAATTGTTGTAATATTTTTCTAATGTTTGTAAATATTTTTTTATTTTTTGTAACTTAGTTCTTTTTTATTTTTTGTACTTTAGTTAGTTTATTTAATTGTAGTTATTTGTAGGTATTGTATTTAATTAATGTATTGATAGTGTAGTGTTAGGTTTAATTGTAGGTAATTGTAGGTATTTTATTTAATTTATTTATTGATAGTGTAGTGTTAGGTTTAATTGTAACTTAGGTTAGGATTTATTTTACAGGTAAATTTGTAATTATTTTAACTATTTTAGCTATTAAATAGTTCTTAACTATTTAATAGCTATTGTACCTGGTTAAAATAAATACAAAGTTACCTGTAAAATCAATATAAATCCTAAAATAGCTATAATATAATTATAATTTATATTGTAGCTATATTAGGGTTTATTTTACAGGTAAGTATTTAGCTTTAAATAGGAATAATTTATTTAATAAGAGTTAATTTATTTCGTTAGATTTAAATTATATTTAATTTAGGGGGGTGTTAGGGTTAGACTTAGCTTTAGGGGTTAATCCATTTATTACAGTAGCAGTGAGATTCGGTCGGCAGATTAGGGGTTAATAATTGAAGTTAGGTGTCGGCGATGTTAGGGAGGGCAGATTAGGGGTTAATACTATTTATTATAGGGTTATTGAGGCGGGAGTGAGGCGGATTAGGGGTTAATAACTTTATTATAGTAGCGGTGCGGTCCGCTCGGCAGATTAGGGGTTAATAAGTGTAGGCAGGTGGAGGCGACGTTTAGGGGGGCAGATTAGGGGTTAATAAATATAATATAGGGGTCGGCGGTGTTAGGGGCAGCAGATTAGGGGTACATAAGTATAACGTAGGTGGCGGTCGGCAGATTAGGGGTTAAACATTTTTAATAGGGTGGCGGCGATGTGGGGGGACCTCGATTTAGGGGTACATAGGTAGTTTATGGGTGTTAGTGTACTTTAGAGCACAGTAGTTAAGAGTTTTATAAACCGGCGTTAGCCCAGAAAGCTCTTAACTACTGACTTTTTTTCTGCGGCTGGAGTTTTGTCGTTAGATTTCTAACGCTCACTTCAGCCAAGACTCTAAATACCGGCGTTAGAAAGATCCCAGTGAAAAGATAGGATACGCAATTGACGTAAGGGGATCTGCGGTATGGAAAAGTTGCGGCTGAAAAGTGAGCGTTAGACCCTTTAATGACTGACTCTAAATACCAGAGGGCGGTAAAAACCAGCGTTAGGAGCCTCTAACGCTGGTTTTGACAGCTACCGCCCAACTCTAAATCTAGGCCAAAATATATTTTACTTAATTTATGAGCCTATAAATACATACTGGATAATTAAGCAGATACAAGTGGTATGAAACAAGATCTTAAATAATCAGACACCTAAGAAGTATAATACCAGTAACATACAGTAGGATACAGCCAAATCCTCATATATTTTCTCTGAAATGGATATAACTTCTCATGAACAGAACTTTAATACTACTGGATCATACTAGTAAAAACCAGACATCTATAGATTTCAGCAAAAATCATTTATTCTAAAAATTGGGTATATTCCAATATTTTTGATAATTCACATAAAATACTTTTCTAAACAATTGGAATACACCTACATTATCTCAGGTAACCAGAAGGTCCATCTAGCTTTCCTATATTTTTATCTGAATTGTAGGCGTTATTAGTGCATATGATATCCCGGGCATTCAGGAATTGCTTTACGTATTTTGCGAGTTGGCTGTTAACACTGGTTGAGCCAATGACAAGATGCATATATGTGCAGCCACCAATCACCAGCTAGCTCCTAGAAGTGCATTGTTGCTCTTGAGGCTACATAGGTATGTCCTTCAACAAAAGGAACGCAAAAGAACAAAGCAAATTTGATAAAAAAAAAGTAAATTGGAAAGTTTTTTTAAAATGACATGCATTGGGCCCTATTTATCAAGCAGTGAAAGCAGCTTTGTTGCCCCGGCGTTTCAGGGTTGCCTGAAACGATAGTTAAGTAGCAGCAGTCTTAAGACCTTGCCGCCATCTTAAATATGATGGATTGGTCGCCAGCAAGTAGAGGTCAGCATTGCACAAGCAATGCTTGTACAATGTTAAATGCGGACAGCATATGCTCTCTGCTCGTAGCGAGGTCCGGTGATCTTGATTCACGGTGGCAAATCAGGTCAGCCTGACCTTTCATAAATGGAGCCCTATATCTGCATCATGAAAGTTTCATTTTGGCTTTACTGTTCTTTTAACCTGCACTCGTCCCCCATTCATTATGTTTACACATTTGCCTTCCATATTTGTTCTGAGTGCTTACAAAAATAAGTCACATGACACCTTTTCCCCACGTCTATCTTTCCACTCTCACCTACCTCTCCTCATTGGCCTCTAAAAGAAATTTTATTTACAAATGTGGTCGAAAGGCAGGAAACTACTCTTGATAGTTGTATTTTCTATAAATCAATTTATAGCTCTAAGTAGAAACTAAAATAAATCAACGTACGTTATGTGGCACTTTCCCCTTGTAAAAGTGCTTTCTCACGTTAGAGGAATTTAATTTATCTTTAAAGGAACATTATGCAGATAGAGCATGCACTTTTAAACATCTTTCAAATTTAATTATATTATCAAATTGTCTTTATTCTCTTGGTATCTTTTGTTAAAAAGAGCTTAGGAGCATGCACATGTCTGGAGCACTATATGGGCAGCAGTTTTGCAAAAATGTTATCCATTTGTAAGAGCACTAGATAGCAGCACTATTTCCTGCCATGCAGTGCTCCTGACACCTAAGGTATCTCTTCAACAAAGAATTACATAGGAACCAAGCAAATTTAAAAATAGAAGTCAATTGAAAACTTTTTAAAAATGTTATGCTCTGTCTGAATCACAAAATAATATCTCTTTAACCACTTCAGGACCAAGGGCGGTGGGTGAGAGCAGCAGCAGGGAGGCGGTGGGCGGCTCATCGCTGGCGGATATACGCCAGAGGGTGGCGGGATCGGGTGCAGGGGAACCGGGTGCGCGAACGGGCATGCGCATGGGCCCGGGGGTGAGATTGCGCATAGGGGCAGGGAGGCATTCTGCAATGAATACTGTTCCTGACTGCTGGGCTCCATTTTGATCACTTCCGGTTTGACTCCACGTCGAGCCCAGCAGTCAGACAGGGCACCAGAAGCCATCGGACAGGCTTCTGATGCTCTGTAAGGGTTCTAAGTGCCTTGGTGGGTCGAGGCACTTAGTAAAATCACATCACAAAAAATAAATAAATATATATATATATATATATATATATATATTTGAATAAAATAGCCCCATATAGCCCCCCTTCCCCATGTGGCTTCGAAGATGGCAAAGCCCAGTGCATCATCGGGCTTCTGGAGGTGTCCCTAGCTTGCCTCATCGTAGGGGCAGACTGGGGTCATCCAATCTGAGCTTGCTCTATAATTTAATTTATAATAACAAAAAATCTCATTTGTCTGATTATGTCAATATTAGTAAATATTGACACTGATCAGTGTGGTATCTCCCTCCCTCTCCTCACTTGCGTTTTTGTGGGAAAGAGAGAGAGAGATCTGTGTGAGAGAGAAAGATTTAGTAACTTATATTAGTTTAAAAATTGTAATATCCAAAAGTTCTTTTCAGAACCATTAACTCCTAGCTTGCCAGTGATCACTGCAAATCACTGACTCTTGCACAAAAGCACTTTTTTGCTCTGTGCATTTTTTTAGAGGGTTCATTTTTTTATAGTAATTTTTTGTGAGACCCAAAAAGCTCTTTTCAGAGCCATTAAGTTAATTTAAATTTAGTGTTTTTTTTTTTTTTTTGTGTAATTAACCCCTAGCTTGCTAGTGATTACTATAAATCACCGGCTCTTGCACAAAAGCACTTTTTTGCTCTGTGCATTTCTCATGGGTTAATCTTTTTTTAGCTACTGGAGCAGTAACCCCATCTTCTCTACCCCCATTTTCTCCCAGTGTATGTTGAGGAAGAGGTATAAAATGATTCTACATTTCATGCACTTCAGTGACAACAGCCTGTGCCCCTCCTAGGGAGCATCCCCAGTTTGACAGACTGTATAAAATCCGCCCCCTGATAACCCACTTTGCTGCCAGGTTTGCAGAGGCTTATACACCTGGAAGGAATATATGTGTGGATGAATCCCTGATGAAGTATAAGGGAAGGCTTGGATTCAAGCAGTATTTTCCTTCCAAGTGCTCCAGATATGGAGTAAAGTTGTATAAGCTCTGTGAGAGCGAGACTGGGTATATTCAGGCCTTCTGGGTGTATGAGGGAAAGGATAGTCAAATTGACCCTCCAGGTTGCCCAGAACATATGGGAACCACTGGCAAGATTGTCTGGGAACTGATATTACCCCTAATGAACAAAGGGTATCACTTGTACTTAGACAATTTTTATACAAGTGTCCTTTTGTTCAAGCTACTGTATTGCTTTGATACAGTAGCTTGTGGTACAATTAAAAAGAACCACGCAGGTTTCCCAGGACAACTTGCACGCACCCAGGTACAAAGGGGGGAGACCTCAGCTCAGCACCAAGAGGAGCTGTTGGCACTTAAGTACAGAGACAAGAAGGATGTGTACCTTCTTACCACCATCCACGTGGCAGAGCTGAAAGCATAAGGAAGCCAGTGTGCATCAAGGCTTATAACCGGCAAATGGGTGGGGTTGTTCTGGCAGATCAGCTGCTGCAGCCCAACGGCCTGGTACAAAAAGGTTGAAATTTACTTAATGCAGATTGCAACCCACCATGCTTTTTTGTTGTTCAAAAAAGCAAACCCCGGAATGAAACTAACTTTTTTACAGTTTCCGCTCCAGATCATTTCGGGGATTTTGTACTAAGATGCACCTGCTCCCCGGGCGGTGATGGGAGAGAGCAGAGTTGGGGCTATTCATTTTATTTTCAAAATCCCCCTACTGCGGTGAAGCAGAATCCTCCGAAGAAATGCAGAGTCTGTAACAAGAGGGGGCAGAGGAGGGACACCACCTTTTACTGTCCTGATTGCCCTGGACAGCCTGGACTCTGCATTGGGGACTGCTTCAAGCGGTATCACACACTGGTAAATTATTTTATTTTTTTACATTTGCCATTGTGTTTTTTTGCGGGTTTTTTTTGGTTATGTTTACTGTTATTGAGTTTGTTTGTTTGTTTTTGTTTTTTAAATTTACTGTGTCAGATTTTTACATTTCACTGTTCTATTCTAAAATTGGTGATGTATTTTACCAAAACCCCTGTCAAACCTATGCATGGTGGGCATGGGTGTACTCAGGGGGTCTTGCAGAAAACAACCTGGAGTGTTTTTTTGCAATAACTTACAACAAGCTCTCCTAAATTATAGTCAAAAAGCAATGTGTGTGTAAAAATGAAAAATTACCACCATACACTTTCTCCAAATTTTTTTTGGTTAAAACGGTTGCATCAAAGGCATCAAAGCACACCATATACAATAACTTGAGATGTCAACGTTTCAAATCTATACACTTTCATAGCAATAAATTAAACTGGGGTATGCAATAGGCCCCAAACTAAAGATAGGCCTATCAGAAGAAACACTCTCACTTTCAACTCAAATTACAAGTCATAAAATTGTAACTGAACCTTCCCAAAATCCTGGCAAACCTATGCGTGGTGGGCATGGGTGTACTCAGGAGGTCTTGCAGAAAACAACCTGGAGGATTTTCTTGCAATAACTTACAACAAGCTCTCCTAAATTATATTAAAAAAAATAATGTGTGTGTAAAAATGAAAAATTACCACCATACACTTTCTCCATTTTTTTTTTGGCTAAAACGGTTGCATCAAAGGCATCAAAGCACACCATATACAATACCTTGGGGTGTCGATGTTTCAAACATATACACTTTAATGGCAATAAATTAAACTGGGGTATGCAATAGGCCCCAAACTAAAGATAGGCCTATCAGAATAAATACTCTCACTTTCAACTCAAATTATAAGTCATACAATTGTAACTGAACCTTCCCAAAATCTTGGCAAACCTATGCACGGGGGGCATAAGTGTACTCAGGAGGTCTTTCAGAAATCAACCTGGAGTCTTTTCTTGCAATAACTTACAACAAGCTCTCCTAAATCATAGTCAAAAAGCAATGTGTGTGTAAAAATGAAAATTGAAAAATTACCACCATACACTTTCTCCATTTTTTTTGGCTAAAACGGTTGCATCAAAGGCATCAAAGCACACCATATACAATACCTTGGGGTGTCAATGTTTCAAACATATACACTTTCATGGCAATAAATAAAACTGGGGTGTGCAATAGGCCCCAAACTAAAGATAGGCCTATCAGAAGAAATACTCTCACTTTCAACTCAAATTACAAGTCCTACAATTGTAATTGAACCTTCCCAAAATCCTGGCAAACCTATGCGTGGGGGGCATAGGTGTACTCAGGAGGTCTTGCAGAAAACAACCTGGACAGTTTTCATGCAATAACTTACAACAAGCTCTCCTAAATCATAGTCAAAAAGTAATGTGTGTGTAAAATAAAAAATTGGAAAATTACCACCATACACTTTCTCCATTTTTTTTGGCTAAAACGGTTGCATCAAAGGCAATACCTTGGGGTGTCAACTTTTCAAATGTATGCACATTCATGGCAAGCAAATAAATTGGGGTATGTAAAAAAGGCCCCCAAAAAGACAATAGGCAAAGAAGATATGTTAAATGTGAAAAAAAAATCACAAACACATGTCAGACAATTGGCATTGCACCCCCCAAAACAAGCCAACAAACCTATGCATAGGTGGTATCACTGTACTCAGGAGATATTGGTGAACACATATTGGGGTCTTCTTTGGCAGTAACACATAACAGAAGCTAAGAATCTATGCCTAAAATACAATGTGTGTGAAAAATAACACAAAAAAAATTACTGCTCAATAGTTTGACAAAGACTGGTGGTTGAATTAGTGCATGGAAGGTGTTAAAATACCAGCATTTCAAATACCCTAGGGTGTCTCCTTTTCAAAAATATATTTTGATGGGGGTAAATTACATTGGCCGGCTTCAGAAATGTCACAAATAGGACATGGGTGCATGGTATGTGAAATGTCCAAAATTGAAAACTGGAATGCGCCCCCTAAAAATAAGGACTTTTAGCCCCCTGAGACCCCAACAAACCTATTCATGGGTGGTATCACTGTACTCAGAAGATGTTGTTGAACACATATTGAGGTGTTTTTTGGCAATAACACATAACAGGAACTGAGAATCCATGCCTAAAATACGTGTGTGAAAAATAACAAAAAAAATTACTACCCAAAAGTTTGACAAAGACTGCTTGTTGAATTAGTGCATGGAAAGTGTTAAAATGCCAGCATTTTTTCTACTTTTAAAAAATATAAGGTTTGATGGGGGTAAATTACAATGGCCGGCTTCAGAAATGTCCCAAATAGGACATGGGTGCATGATGACAGATGTGAAAACTCCAAGTTGCAAAAACTGGAATGCGCCCCCTAAAAATAAGGCCTTTTAACCCCCAGAGAACCCGACACACCTATACATGGCTGGTATCATTGTACTCAGGAGATGTTGTTGAACACATATTGAGGTGTTTTTTGTCATTGTCAGTACAATGTGTGTGAAAAATAACACAAATAAATTACTACCCAAAAGTTGACAAAGACTGGTGGTTGAATTAGTGCATGGAAAGTATTAAAATACCAGCATTTCAAATACCCTAGGGTGTCTACTTTTCAAAAATATATGGTTTGATGGGGGTAAATTATATTGTCTGGTTTCAGAAATGTCCCAAGTAGGACATGGGTGCATGATGACAGATGTGAAAATTCCAAGTTGGAAAACTGGAATGCTCCCCCTAAAAATAAGGCCTTTTAGCCTCATGAGAACCTAACAAAGCTATTCTTGGGTGGTATCTACTCAGGAGATGTTGTTGAACACATATTGATGTGTTTTTTGTCATTAACACATAACAGTAACTGATAATCCATGCCTAAAGTACAATGTGTGTGAAAAATAACACAAAAAAATGACTACCCAAAAGTTTGACAAAGAATGGTGGTTGAATTAGTGCATGGAAAGTGTTAAAATACCAGCATTTCAAATATCCTAGGGTGTCTACTTTTCAAAAATATATGGTTTGATGGGGGTAAATTACATTGGCCAGCTTCAGAAATGTGCCCAATAGAACATGGGTGCATGATGACAGATGTGAAAATTCCAAGTTGGAAAACTGGAATGCGCACCCTAAAAATAAGGTCTTTTAGGCCACTGAGAATCCAACAAACCTATTCATGGGTGCTATCACTGTACTCAGGAGATGTTTTTGAACACATATTGAGGTGTTTTTTGTCAGTAACACATAACAGGAATGGAGAATCCATGTCTAAATTACAATGTGTGTGAAAATAACACAAATAAATGACTACCCAAAAAATTGACTAAGAATGGTGGTTGAATTAGTGCATGGAAAGTGTTAAAATACCACCATTTCAAATACCCTAGGGTGTTTACTTTTCAAAAATATATGGTTTGATGGGGGTAAATCAGGGGCGTATTAAGGCATAGGCCAACGAGGCCGGTGCCTAGGGCAGCAGATTTTTAAGGGGCAACAGAATTTTGAGTCCCTAGGGCCACTCTACTGAACTCAGGGCCGGGTGGCTAAATCAACCAGGGCCTGGCTATTGCTATCCTATGGGATTGTATGTGGGTGAGGCGGAGCTCACTTGCGCAGCCTGGCCTGGACTGAGAGGGAATGAGGTATTCTTCCTGGCTCCACCGCGTGATTGAGACTCACACAGACTACACAGTGCAGTGTGCACTACAACGTGACCACTGTGAAACAGCATATGCCTTTCTTCCTTCAATACATCTTCATTAGGCATTAAAATACTTAAACAGATTAGTCACTAAATACTTGTACATTTACTGTTTGTCTATCTGTCATACATGCAAAGAATAAGTATTTATTGCTGAATCTATACAACTATGTGACTTAAATAAACAACTGAAAATATGTTGTATGCATTTAATACATTCAGAAACAATACAAGTATATACTTTATTATAATTGTATCATGTGACTTTATCCACTAGGATACAATTCCTAAACCTTTCATAACTACTGTTGTTTTTTTAAGTAATAAAGACCAGTTTGTATATTCATTACATATTTATCCAAGCAGATACTTTGCTTAAATAACTGTCAATCACCAAAGAAGATGTTTAAGGTTAAACAACTACCTACTGACAAATTATTAAACAGTGAAGGATATTTTTTTCTGATATAAACATTTTAATCATCTGACTTGCAAAATAATGTCTTAATATAAATATATATTAAGACATTGACGTGCAGTGAGGTCAGAGACTGGTGAGGCAGTAGATATGATACGCCGGAGAAACACATGTACAGAGGGCCGCAAGTACCCCCAACAGGGCAGGTTTAAATGATAGCTGAACCAGTGCACAGGTGACATAATCAGGTGATGGGTGAGAGCAAGCTATTAACCACTGAGTTACTGATCAGCTGATTACTTCACCTGTGAACTGATTTGGCTATAATGAAAACCTGGCCTGTTGGGGGTACTTGAGGACCATTGTTGAGAAACACTGCACTAAAGCACCAGCTCATTGGAAATGTATTGATTACCTGGAGAATAAAGCACACATACTCTGCTCACTGAAACCCACACACACAATTCTGTGGCACAGTGCCAGTTACTAAGCAATTAGAATGATACACAATCTCTTCTCTACTCACTACTGTATTGTAAAAATAGAAATAATTTACCATACAAGTTTTATACAAAGGACAAGTTATCAATACTGCCAACACAGCTGCTGCAATATGGTGATCAAGAAATGCACGTGCACATCCCACTTAGGTATGCTCTTCAACAAAGGACACCAAAGGAAACCAAAAGAATGAAGTACATAATAAAAGTAAAATAGAAAGTTTATTTATTTTTTGTGTGCAATTTTTATCTGAATGATGGAAATGTAATTATGACTTTCATGTTCCTTTCAAAAACTAATTTGATTTGCTGACATGGGGCCAGTAACAGTTGATGCTAATTCTCAAAATATAAATAACTAGAAAAGTCTATTAAAATAGCATGCTCTACCTCAATCATGAAAGTTTAATTTTAAATGTCTTTCTTTGACTACGTGTTTAACTAGTTACTTTACAGTGGCATTATTTCTAAAAACATTTAACTGCAATAATTACATATATCTTTAAATGACTCATTATCTCCTTTTTATTAATATAAACTTGTATAAAAGCAGCACATATTAAAAACACAATGCAACAGCTTTCAATTGATTTGTGAATTACAAGTTAACAGCAGTCTTTAAATAAATGGAGACGCAGAGAAAAATAAAAATAGATACTGCATCCTCTGACTGAACAGACATAACATATATGGGGTTTGTACCTAATTAAATCAAATAACCATGAAAAAGGGAGGCTTAGCAATATTCAATGTCAAAAACTTTAGTTTAAATAATGTGGACATTGCTGGGTTTTAAATGATGGATTTACATTTGAATTGACCCTTTGACTTCCTGTCAGTATTGGGTTATGCTCACTTACTGCCCCCCTTGTTAATGAGCTGTATCTGAACACAATTTGTGAATCACAAGAGATGTAGAATACTACTTTACTCTTCTGCTTGGTGTTATCTGTTCTTAGGTTACCTCAGCTTCCAGTTGTGTCACATGACCATGCTCACTGCATCCTTCTTCTGATTAATCTATATATCCTTCACTTGCTAGGAGGCATCAAGAGGGGTGCCTCCTATTGGTCCCAATTTTTGCTGCTAATATATTGACAGAACACAGGTGGCGCTGCAGCACAGCTTTTCCTTTGACCCATGTACTGCAATGGAGAGAAGCGTTCCTGTACTTGCCTCTCCATAGCATTACATGGGGGGAAATTATTATTTTTTTTTTACTTTTTTTTTGTTTTAATTAAAATGTAATTAAGCTTTGGCCACATATGGCAGGGTAGGCACTGCCTCTCCTGCCTCCTATGAGTGCACGTTACATATATATATATATATATATATATATATATATATATATATATATATATATATATATATATATGTGTGTGTGTGTGTGACCAGAGTGAATGGGGGGGGGTTAGCAGAATTTTGAGTGCCTAGGGCAGCACAAAACCTAAATACGTCCCTGGGGTAAATTATATTGGCCGGCTTCAGAAATGTGCCAAATAGGACATGGGTGCATGATGACAGATGTGAAAATTCCAAGTTGGAAAACTGGAATGCGCCCCCTAAAAATAAGGCCTTTTAGGCCACTGAGAATCCAACAAACCTATTCATGGGTGGTATCACTGTACTCAGGAGATGTTTTTGAACACATATTGAGGTGTTTTTTGTCAGTAACACATAACAGGAACGGATAATCCATGTCTAAAGTGCAATGTGTGTGAAAAATAACACAAATAAATGACTACCCAAAAAATTGACTAAGAATGGTGGTTGAATTAGTGCATGGAAAGTGTTTAAATACCAGCATTTCAAATACCCTAGGGTGTCTACTTTTAAAAAATATATGGTTTGATGGGGGTAAATTACATTGGCCGGCTTCAGAAATGTCCCAAATAGGACATGGGTGCATTATGAAAGATGTGAAAATTCCCAGTTGGAAAACTGGAACACGCCCCCTAAAAATAAGGCCTTTTAGCCCCCAGAGAACCCGACACACCTATACATGGGTGGTATCACTGTACTCAGATGTTGCTGAAGACATATTGGGGTGTTATTTGGCAGTAACTCTTAACGTTCTCAGTAAATGTATTATTAATTTGTTATTTTGTAAAAAAATCACCACTTTTTCAAACTTTGGCATAGATTGGTGGTAAAATTGTTGCATGAAAAGAGTCAAAATACCCCAAGTTTAATACCTTAGGTTGTCTTCTTTTAAAAAATATATATATGTGAAGGGTTATTCAGGATCCTGACAGAGATCAGTGTTACAATGTAACTATTGCTAATTTTGAAAAAAATGGTTTGGAAATAGCAAAGTATTACTTGTACTTATTGCCCTATAACTTGCAAAAAAAGCAATGAACGTGTAAACATTGGGTATTTCTAAACTCAGGTCAAAATTTAGAAACTATTTGGCATGGGTGTTTTTTGGTGGTTGTTGATGTGTAACAGATTTTGGGGGTCAAATTTAAGGGATACTGAACCCAATTTTTTTCTTTCATGATTCAGATAGAGCATGCAATTTTAAGCAGCTTTCTAATGTATTCCTATTATCATTTTTTCTTTGTTCTCTTTCTATCTTTATTTGAAAGGGCAGGAATGAAAGCTTTGGAGCCAGCCTATTTTTTGTTCAGTACCCTGGATAGCGCATGCTGATTGGTGCCTGCATTTAGCCATCCAATCAGCAAGCACAACTCAGGTTCTCAACCTAAAATGGGCCGACTCCAAAGCTTTTATTCCTGCTTTTTCAAATAAAGATAGCAAGAAAACAAAGAAAAATTGATAATAGAAGTAAATAAATTGTGAAAGAAAAAAATTGGGTTTAGTATCCCTTTAGAAAAAGTGTTTTTTTCCATTTTTTCATCATATTTTATAATCTTTTTATAATAAATTAAAAAAGATATGATGAAAATAATGGTATCTTTAGAAAGTCCATTTAGTGGCGAGAAAAACGGTATATAATATGTATGGGTACAGTAAATGAGTAAGAGGAAAATTACAGCTAAACACAAACACAGCAGAAATGTAAAAATAGCCCTGGTCCCAGATGGTCAACAAATGTAAAAGTGCTCTGGCCACGACGGGGTTAAAGGGACATTATACACTCGCTTTTTATTTGCATAAATAATTTGTAGATTATCCATTTATAAAGCCCATACAGTTTTTTTAAAAAAACAATGTTTTGCTTATTTTTAATAACATTGCTCTGTTTTTCAGATTCCTTACCAAGCCCCTAAGTTTTTGGAGAATACTGATGTATATCTACTGCAGCTTGCTCCTGTTTGTGTAAAGGGTCTTTTCATATGCAAAGGAAGGGGGAGCTGGGAGTGTCTGCTCTTTCCCACTTGCAGTGGGTGTTCCAGCTACCTTTTTAACAGAGCTAAGCTGTTAGCTTCTAAGTACGTTTTTAAATGGTTTTATGCTGGATTTTTAGATCAGTATCTGTGCATATTATTCTTTATAGTAGTGCCTATTACATGCAGTTATATGAAAATTCGTGCATACTGTCCCTTTAAGCTGAAATATAGCATGGGACTCCCATTGCCTGGTGCTCTTTCTACATGTAGAATTTTCTGAAATACAACAACCTTTTTTTTTTATAAAATATATATATATATATATAGATAGATAGATAGATAGATAGATAGATAGATAGATAGATAGATAGATAGATAAGCACACACACATGGTCTTGTCCGAATATGATTAGTTTATTTACCTTCTTATGTGAAGCTCACATAAACTTGAGAATATATAACCAAAGTTAATATAATAATAATTTAAGGAGAAAAAAAAATAGAAATATGTCATCTAAAATAGAATTAAATTAAAGTTTTGTTTTGTTGTCTCTTGTATTTTTCTGCTTCTGCATAACAAAGCACTTGATGATTCATGTATAATATGCTTACAATGCTAAAAAATCAAGAGCAACTACAATGCTTTCATTTGTCATGTAAACTATGCCCTATAACATTATGCTTATTTAGCCTTTTTTTAAATGAATATTGTTGAATCATTTTGTATTTTGTCCTATTAACTCTTATTTAGTTTAACTTATTCTTTTTGGGTGTGATTAAACAGATAAACCTAAAATACTGGAACATTATCAGTATAATAGGCATGTGTATTTGTTGGATCATTGATTTAACTGGTTTTTATCAGTGTAAAAGTGCTTATTATTTTTTTTTTACTTTGAGCCGGTAGCGTTTGTATTTGTTTGCTTCCTAATCTCACCAAATATGGGCCTAGATTACAAGTGGAGTGCAAATCAACGACACAACAAATATACAAGTCCTCTATACTGTAGAATGTTTCAGTTCAAATACCTTAAAGAGACAAGCACACATACTATTATGGATTTGGAGCTCTACAGGTTAATTTAACCTATTAGCTTCACTGCACACTATTAAAAAAGATTAGTTAATCCCCATTTTGTTTGTCCTTAACCCTGCACATTTGTTTTTTTGGATTTTGAATATGTATATGTATGTATATAAATGTCTATATATGTGTACATATGTATTTAAGTATTTACATGTGTATATTTGTATTTACAGTCATATATACACATATGAAAACATAAATACATATGTACACATATATAGACATATATAAGTGAATTGGAGCCCTTTGCAGTTAAAGGGACAGTCAAGTCCAAAAAAAACTTTCATGATTCAAATAGGGCATGTGATTTTAAACAACTTTCCAATTTACTTTTATCACCAATTTTGCTTTGTACTCTTGGTTTCTTGGTTGAAAGCTAAACCGAGGAGGTTCATATGCTAATTTCTTAGACCTTGAAGGCTCCTCTGCATTTGACAGTTTTTCACCACTAGAGGGCGTTAGTTCATGTGTTGCATATAGATAACATTGAGCTCATGCTCGTGAATTTACTCAGGAGTGAGCACTTATTGGCTAAAATGCAAGTCTATCAAAAGTACTGATATAAGGGGGCAGTCTGCATAGGCTTAGATACAAGGTAATCACAGAGGTAAAACAGTATATTAATATAACAGTGTTGATTATGCAAAACTGGGGAATGGGTAATTAAAGGATTATCTATTTTTTTAAAACAACAACAATTCTGGTGTTGACTGTCCCTTTAAGTAGATGAAAACATGTTAAGTAGATGAAAAGCATATTTATGAAGTATTCATTTTTAATAAGATGTTATACTGTTTATTACTGTAAATATTTCACATTCCAATGTTCTGCACGTTTTATTCCCCACGTTTTTGCTTCATTGACTTCTATGGGGGAATAGGTTATCAAGAGCGAGAACTTTTTACTTTCAACTCGTAACACGAGCACAACCTGACGCTCCACTCATAATCTGGCCCTTTATGAATAATCATTATTTTTATAATGTCCCATACAGTTTCAGTTGTCTATTTTGTGGTGAAAGGTGAACTAAACACATACTGGGTGCAGAATCAGATGTGGTTGTGACAGCACAAGACGGTATAACCTCTGCTTGTTTCATATAGTATAGGCTCAGCCCCTGCTTCAGTATAATTCTAGTATTGTATAGGTTCAATCTACCTCTGTACCTGAACTGTTTTTTATTTATGTATTGCTTCTCTAAACCATTCTATTTAGTTTGTGGTGTTTGTCACCTGTTTTCTTTCCCAATTTGACTGCAGATAACATAAAAAAGAAAAGACACAAGAACATTCAATCACCAGCATTATGTAATGCAGAAGGATCATCACTATGCAGTCATTTTCTGAAGCAGCAGCACCTTTCATTCATTACAGGTAAAGCTTAAAGGGACATTATACACTAGATTTTTCTTTGCATAAATGGTTTGTAGATGATCTGTTTATATAGCCTATACAGTTGTTTTTTTACACAATGGATAGTTTTGCTTATTTTTAAATAACATTGCTCTGATTTTCAGACTCCTAACCAAGCCCCAAAGGGAGTGTCTGTTATTTCCAACTTAAAGTGGGTGTTCCAGTAACCTTTTAAACAGAGCTAAACTGGGAGCTCCTAAGTAAGTTTTTAAATGGTTTTATACTGGATTTTTATATCAATATCTGTGCATATTATTCTTTTTAGTACCATCTATTACATAAAGTTATATGAAAATGGGTGTATACTGTCCCTTTAATTGATCTTCGGTCTCTTGTCATAGTGCGTGCCATTATTAATTTCTTCATGTTTTGACTCCTCAGTAACAAATATTCCCATCCTACTGAGAATAACTTCATTGCCCTCCTTACCAATTAGAAACCCATGGACAAATGCAACCCTCTGAAACTGGAGACCTACCCATCAGCCAATCAGAATTTGAGGGACGCCATCTTGGATGACGTCATTTAAAGGAACCTTCATTCGTCGTTAGTCCGTCGGTGAAGAAGGATGGCTCCACGTCAGCTGCTTCAAGATGGTCCCGCTCCCCGCCGGATGGAAGAAGATAGAAGATGCCGCATGGATGAAGATGTCTGCCGGTCCGGATGTCCTCTTCTGCCCAGATAGGATGAAGACTTCGGACCCTCTGGAGGAGCTCTTCTGCCCGGATAAGGATGAAAACTTCGGACCCTCTTCTGGACAGATCGGTGATACCCGGCTGGGTGAAGATAAGGTAGGAAGATCTTCAGGGGCTTAGTGCTAGGTTTTTTAAGGGGGGTTTGGGTGGGTTAGATTAGGGGTATGTGGGTGGTGGGTTGTAATGTTGGGGGGGGGGTATTGTATGTTTTTTTTACAGGCAAAAGAGCTGTTTTCTTTGGGGCATGCCCCGCAAAAGGCCCTTTTATGGGCTGGTAAGGTAAAAGAGCTGTTAACTTTTTCTTTTAGAATAGGGTAGGGCATTTTTTTATTTTTGGGGGGCTTTGTTATTTTTTTAGGGGGCTTAGAGTAGGTGTAATTAGTTTAAAATTCTTGTAATCTTTTTTTATTTTTTGTAATTTAGTGTTTGTTTTTTTTGTAATTTAGTTTAGTTGATTTAATTGTAGATAATTGTAGGTAGTTTATTTAATTAATAATATAATTATTGATAGTGTAGTGTTGTAATATTTTTCTAATGTTTGTAAATATTTTTTTATTTTTTGTACTTTAGTTAGTTTATTTAATTGTATTTATTTCTAGGTATTGTATTTAATTAATTTATTGATAGTGTAGTGTTAGGTTTAATTGTAGATAATTGTAAGTAATTTATTTAATTTATTTATTGATAGTGTAGTGTTAGGTTTAATTGTAACTTAGGTTAGGATTTATTTTACAGGTAATTTTGTAATTATTTTAACTAGGTAGCTATTAAATAGTTATTAACTATTTAATAGCTATTGTACCTAGTTAAAATAAATACAAAGTTGCCTGTAAAATAAATATAAATCCTAAAATAGCTACAATATAATTATTCGTTATATTGTAGCTATATTAGGGTTTATTTTACAGGTAAGTATTTAGCTTTAAAAAGGATTAATTTATTTAATAAGATTTATTTTATTTCGTTAGATTTAAATTATATTTAATTTAGGGGGGTGTTAGGGTTAGGGTTAGACTTAGCTTTAGGGGTTAATACATTTATTATAGTAGCAGTGAGGTCCGGTCGGCAGATTAGGGTTTAATAAGTGTAGGTAGGTAGCGGCGACGTTGGGGGGGGGGCAGATTAGGGGTTAATAAATATAATATAGGGGTCGGTGATGTTAGGGGCAGCAGATTAATGGTACATAGCTATAATGTAGGTTGCGGATGTGTACGGAGCGGCAGATTAGGGGTTAAAAATAATATGCAGGGGTCAGCGATAGCGGGGGCGGCAGATTAGGGGTTAATAAGTGTAAGCTTAGGGGTGTTTAGACTCGGGGTACATGTTAGGGTGTTAGGTGCAGACTTAGGAAGTGTTTCCCCATAGGAAACAATGGGGCTGCGTTAGGAGCTGAACACTGCTTTTTTGCAGGTGTTAGGTTTTTTCAAGCTCAAACTGCCCCATTGTTTCCTATGGGGGAATCGTGCACGAGCACATTTTTGAAGCTGGCCGCGTCCGTAAGCAACGCTGGTATTTAGAGTTGCAGTGGCGGTAAATATGCCTGTACGCTCCCTTTTTGGAGCCTAACACAGCCCTTCAGAGAACTCTAAATACTAGCGTTGTTTAGAAGGTGCGGGGGGAAAAAAAAACATGCGTAGCTAAAGCACCCCTTCTAACGCAAATCTCTAAATCTAGGTGACTGTTTGTCTGATTAGCCAGACATGCAGCCAAGGCCGTTTCTAGAGAATCTGGCTCCCAGGACAAAATTCCAAAATGCACCCCCCCTCACAGATCCCCCTCCTAGACCTTGCATGTCACTCTGTCATTTAGAGGTCAGCTCCAAAGCAGCAGTGCACTACTGGGACCTAGCTGAACAGATCTGGTGAGCAAATGACAAGAGACAAATGTGTGTTGCGGCCAACCACCAGTTAGCTCCTAGTAGTGCATTGCTGCTGCTAAGGATATGTACATATGCTTTTCAACAATGGATACCAAGAGAACAAGAATTATAGAATTGTCTTAAAATTCTATGGTGTTTCCTGAATTATGAAAGTTTAATTTTGACTTTCCTATCCCTTTAAATATGTCCCTTTTCTACTACAATGTTTTTTCAAATATAATGATATTATCTAAAAATATCTTTATATCTTTTACTAATTGCCATTATATTTATATTTTTCTTTTAGCTATGCATATTTATTTGTTTAATGCACATCAATCCCTTTAATTTCTTATCCAAAATGTATATACAAAACTTCCAAAAGGATTGCAATATGTCACTGGATGTATTTGTAACATATTTAGGCAGTAATAGACAGAGACATGCACTCACAGGCAGTAATAGACAGAGACCTGCACACACAGGCAGTAATAGACAGAGACCTGCACACACAGGCAGTAATAGACAGAGACATGCACTCACAGGCAGTAATAGACAGAGACATGCACACACAGGCAATAATAGACAGAGACATGCACACACGGGCAGTAATAGACAGAGACAAGCACACACAGGCAGTAATAGACAGAGACATGCACACACAGGCAGTAATAGACAGAGACATGCACTCACAGGCAGTAATAGACAGAGACCTGCACACACAGGCAGTAATAGACAGAGACATGCACACACAGGCAATAATAGACAGAGACATGCACACACAGGCAGTAATAGACAGAGACATGCACACACAGGCAGTAATAGAGACATGCACACACAGGCAATAATAGACAGAGGCATGCACACACAGGCAATAATAGACAGAGACATGCACTCACAGGCAGTAATAGACAGAGACATGCACACACAGGCAGTAATAGACAGAGACATGCACATACAGGCAATAATAGACAGAGAAATGCACTCACAGGCAGTAATAGACAGAGACATGCACTCACAGGCAGTAATAGACAGAGACCTGCACACACAGGCAGCAATAGACAGAGACATGCACTCACAGGCAGTAATAGACAGAGACCTGCACACACAGGCAGTAATAGACAGAAACCTGCACACACAGGCAGTAATAGACAGAAACCTGCACACACAGGCAGTAATAGACAGAGACATGCACACACAGGAAATAATAGGCCAATACATGCACTCACAGGCAGTAATAGACAGAGACATGCACACAGGCATTAATAGACAGAGACATGAACACACAGGCAATAATAGGCCGATACATGCACACACAGGTAGTATTAGACAGAGGAATGCACACACAGGCAGTAATAGACAGAGACCTGCACACACAGGCAGTAATAGACAGAGACATGCACACACAGGAAATAATAGGCCAATACATGCACTCACAGGCAGTAATAGACAGAGACATGCACACAGGCATTAATAGACAGAGACATGAACACACAGGCAATAATAGGCCGATACATGCACACACAGGTAGTATTAGACAGAGGAATGCACACACAGGCAGTAATAGACAGAGACCTGCACACACAGGCAGTAGTAGTCAGAGACATGCACTCACAGGCAGTAATAGACAGAGACCTGCACACACAGGCAGTAATAGACAGAGACATGCACTCACAGGCAGTAATAGACAGAGACATGCACTCACAGGCAGTAATAGACATAAACCTGCACACACAGGCAGTAATAGACAGAGACCTGCACACACAGGCAGTAATAGACAGAGACATGCACTCACAGGCAGTAATAGACAGAAACCTGCACACACAGGCATTAATAGACAGAGACATGCACACACAGGCAATAATAGTCCAATACATGCACACACAGGAAATAATAGGCCAATACATGCACTCACAGGCAGTAATAGACAGAGACATGCACACACAGGCAGTAATAGACAGAGACATGCACTCACAGGCAGTAATAGACAGAGACATGCACTCACAGACAGTAATAGGCCGATACATGCACACACAGATAGTATTAGACAGAGGAATGTACACACAGGCAGTAATAGACAGAGACATGTACACACAGGCAATAATAGGCCGATACATGCACACACAGGTAGTATTAGACAGAGGAATGCACACACAGGCAGTAATAGACAGAGACATGCACTCACAGGCAGTAATAGACAGAGACATGCACTCACAGGCAGTAATAGACAGAGACATGCACACACAGGCAGTAATAGACAGAGACATGCACTCACAGGCAGTAATAGACAGAGACATGCACACACAGACAGTAATTGGCTGATACATGCACACACAGGTAGTATTAGACAGAGGAATGTACACACAGGCAGTAATAGACAGAGACATGTACACACAGGCAATAATAGGCCGATACATGCACACACAGGTAGTATTAGACAGAGGAATGCACACACAGGCAGTAATAGACAGAGACATGCACTCACGGGCAGTAATAGACAGACATGCACTCACAGGCAGTAATAGACAGAGACATGCACACACAGGCAGTAATAGACAGAGACATGCACACACAGGCAGTAATAGACTGAGACATGCACTCACAGGCAGTAATAGACAGAGACATGCACTCACAGGCAGTAATAGACAGAGACATGCACACCCAGGCAGTAATAGACAGAGACATGCACACACAGCCAATAATAGACAGAGACATGCACTCACAGGCAGTAATAGACAGAGACATGCACTCACAGCCAATAATAGGCCGATACATGCACACACAGGTAGTATTAGACAGAGACATGCACACACAGGCAGTAATAGACAGAGACATGCACACACAGGCAATAATAGGCCGATACATGCACACACAGGTAGTATTAGACAGAGGCATGCACACACAGGCAGTAATAGGCATACTCACACTCAGGCAGTAATAGCAGACACAAGCACTCACAGGTGAGTTTGTGAAAACTTGCAATTGTCATTATGGAGTAAATGACGCATACACACACACCCATCACTATTAAGCATTTGTAAACAATAAGTAAATAAATACAACACAAAAAAGGCATAATGTCAAAAAGATTTTTTTTTATTTAACAGTCTATACCAGAAAGGGACACTCTACACCAGAATTTTTATTGTTAAAAAAGATAGATAATCCCTTTGTTACCCATTCCCCAGTTTTGCATAACCAACACAGTTATATTAATATTATATGTTTTACCTTGTACCTAAGCCTCTGCAGACTGCCCCCTTATCTCAGTGCTTTTGACAGACATGAAGTTTATCCAATCAGCGCAGACTCCTAAATAACTCCACAGGAGTGAGCACAATGTTATCTATATGATAAACATGAACTAGTACTGTCTAACTGTGAAAAACTTTCAAAATGCGTTGAGCTAAGAGGCATTTTTCAACGGTTTAGAAATCAGTTTGAGCCTACCTAGGTTTAGCTTTTGAAAAATACTACCAAGGGAACAAGGCAAATTTAAAGGGACAGTAAAGTCAAAACTAAACTTTCATGATTCAGATAGGGCATGCAATTTTAATCAACTTTCCAATTTACTTTTATCATCAAATTTGCTTTGTTCCCTTAGTGGTATTTTTGAAAAGCTAAACCTAGCTAGGCTCAAACTGATTTCTAAACCGTTGAAAACCGCCTCCTAGCTCAGAGCAGTTTGAAAGTTTATCACAGTTAGACTGTGCTAGTTCACATGTGTCATATAGATAACAGCGTGCTCACTCCCATGAAGTTATTTAGGAGTCTTCACTGATTGACTACACTGCATGTCTGTCAAAGGCACTTAGATAAGGAGGCTTTCTGCAAAGGCTTAGATACAAGGTAATGACAGAGGTAAAAAGTATATTAATATAAATGTGTTGGTTATGCAAAAATGGGAATGGGTAATAAAGGGATTATCTATCTTTTTAAATAAGAAAAATTTTGGTGTAGACTGTCCCTTTAATGATAAAAGTAAATTGGAAAGTTGTTTAAAATTGTATGCCCTATCTGAATCATGAAAGTTTAATTTTGACTAGACTGTCCCTTTAACAGAAAACCTGTTCCTTAGTATGTGGAAACCAATGTTCCCTCTAATTTTTTTTCATTGTGTGCAAAAAATGTTTTCTCTGTGCAGGCTTGATACCGCTTGTGTGCGGCATTGAGCCTAGACACACACACACACACATATATATATATATATATATATATATATATATACATACACATACATACACACACACACAGCTAAGCAATACTGATTAAATAGAGCCTCATGTAAAAACAATATCATTACACAAACTATAGTACAGTACTACAGATATTATTGCTCAAACTGTATATCAGACACAGAGAAGCTTCAGTCTCATGCATAGCCTCCTCAGATGCCTAGACCAGCTTGTTCTCTTTCTAAGAGGAATTTTTTTTTTTCAAAAACCTTCCATTAGATTAATAAAGGTTTTCAAAAATGTGAGAACTTCAAGATCCTATACTTAAATGTTAGTTGATGCTTACAATATATGTTGTACTGTGTACACACACAATATATATTCATATTGTATTGTAGTTTGTAATTTGTTCCTTTATAAGTTATTGCTCCCATCACCTCTCTAAATCATTAGTAAAAGAAGCAAGGGGCACATGCACAGAGAAGAAAGCAGAATTTGATAAAAAAGCTTTATACACAGTACAACATATATTGTAAGCATTAACTAACATTTAAGTATAGGATCTTAAACCTCTCACGTTTTTTGAAAACCTTTATTAATCTAATGGAAGGTTTTTAAAGAAAAAAAATCCTCTTAGAAAGAGAAAATACCAACATAGGTTAGGTTTTCCTAATGGGAAATGCTCACAGAAAAAAAGATGGTTGACAAAATAAACTTTATTTGCACTGCCATGTACAACAAAGAACAGTAAAATTATAATGTGTGCATTATCACTACAATTTATAGTATAATTATATAAATAAATCACAATATACTGTAAATGATAAAGAGCCAACTGTATATATAAAAATATATACAGTACATATTAGAAAAAAAAAATATTGTGTAAATAATCATTAGATATTAAAACTTCTTATGGGTTAATCATTTGCAACATATTAACCCATAAAAAGTTTTAATATCAAATGATTATTAACACAAGATTATTTTTTTTTAATGTATATTTATTCTTATATATACAGTTGACTTTTTATCATTTTTATTGTGATTTATTTATAGCAGTCAAGATGGGGAGGGAGAGAGGGAGGGAGAGAGGGAGAGAGACATGGGAGGGAGGGAGAGAGGGAGGGAGAGAGACATGGGAGGGAGGGAGGGAGGGAGAGAGACATGGGAGGGAGGAAGGGAGGGAGAGAGACATGGGAGGGAGGGAGACGAGGGAGGGAGAGAGACATGGGAGGGAGGGAGAGAGGGAGGGAGAGAGACATGGGAGGGAGAGAGGGAGGGAGAGAGACATGGGAGGGAGGGAGGGAGGGAGGGAGAGAGACATGGGAGGGAGGGAGACATGGGAGGGAGGGAGACATGGGAGGGAGGGAGAGAGACATGGGAGGGAGGGAGAGAGACATGGGAGGGAGGGAGGGAGAGAGGCATGGGAGGGAGGGAGGGAGAGAGGCATGGGAGGGAGGGGGAGAGAGAGACGCATGGGAGGGAGGGGGAGAGAGAGACACAGGGGAGGGAGGGGGAGAGAGAGACACAGGGGAGGGAGGGGGAGAGAGAGACACAGGGGAGGGAGGGGGAGAGAGAGACACAGGGGAGGGAGGGGGAGAGAGAGAGAGAGAGACACAGGGGAGGGAGGGGGAGAGAGAGACACAGGGGAGGGAGGAGGAGAGAGAGACACAGGGGAGGGAGGAGGAGAGAGACACAGGGGAGGGAGGGGGAGAGAGAGACAGGGGGAGGGGGAGAGAGAGACACAGGGGGGAGGGGGAGAGAGAGACACAGGGGAGGGAGGGGGATAGAGAGACACAGGGGAGGGAGGGGGAGAGAGAGACACAGGGGAGGGAGGGGGAGAGAGAGACACAGGGGAGGGAGGGGGAGAGAGAGAGAGACACAGGGGAGGGAGGAGGAGAGAGAGACACAGGGATGGGAGGAGGAGAGAGAGACACAGGGGAGGGAGGAGGAGAGAGAGACACAGGGGAGGGAGGGGGAGAGAGAGACACGGGGGGAGGGGGAGAGAGAGACACAGGGGAGGGAGGGGGAGAGAGAGACACAGGGGGGGGAGGGGGAGAGAGAGACACAGGGGAGGTAGGGGGAGAGAGAGACACAGGGGAGGGAGGGGGAGAGAGACATAGGGGAGGGAGGGGGAGAGAGAGACACAGGGGAGGGAGGGGGAGAGAGAGACACAGGGGAGGGAGGGGGAGAGAGAGACACAGGGGAGGGAGGGGGAGAGAGACACAGGGGAGGGAGGGGGAGAGAGACACAGGGGAGGGAGGGGGAGGGAGGGGGAGAGAGACACAGGGGAGGGGGAGAGAGACACAGGGGAGGGAGGGGAGAGAGACACAGGGGAGGGGGGAGAGAGACACAGGGGAGGGGGGAGAGAGACACAGGGGAGGGGGGGGAGAGAGACACAGGGGAGGGGGGGGAGAGAGACACAGGGGAGGGGGGAGAGAGACACAGGGGAGGGGGGGAGAGAGACACAGGGGAGGGGGGGAAGAGAGACACAGGGGAGGGAGGGGGAGAGAGACACAGGGGAGGGAGGGGGAGAGAGACACAGGGGAGGGAGGGGGAGAGAGACACAGGGGAGGGAGGGGAGAGAGACACAGGGGAGGGAGGGGGAGAGAGACACAGGGGAGGGAGGGGGAGAGAGACACAGGGGAGGGGGGGGGAGAGAGACACAGGGGAGGGGGGGAGAGAGACACAGGGGAGGGGGGGAGAGAGACACAGGGGAGGGGGGAGAGAGACACAGGGGAGGGGGGGAGAGAGACACAGGGGAGGGGGGAGAGAGACACAGGGGAGGGGGGAGAGAGACACAGGGGAGGGGGGGAGAGAGACACAGGGGAGGGGGGGAGAGAGACACAGGGGAGGGGGGGGAGAGAGACACATGGGAGGGGGGGGGAGAGAGACACAGGGGAGGGGGGGAGAGAGACACAGGGGAGGGGGGGAGAGAGACACAGGGGAGGGGGGAAGAGAGACACAGGGGGGAGGGAGAGAGACACAGGGGAGGGGGGGAGAGAGACACAGGGGAGGGGGGGAGAGAGACACAGGGGAGGGGGGGAGAGAGACACAGGGGAGGGGGGGAGAGAGACACAGGGGAGGGGGGGGAGAGACACAAGGGAGGGGGGGAGAGAGACACAGGGGAGGGGGGGAGAGAGACACAGGGGAGGGGGGGAGAGAGACACAGGGGAGGGGGTGAGAGAGACACAGGAAAGGGGGGTAGAGAGACACAGGGGAGGGGGGAGAGAGACACAGGGGAGGGGGGGAGAGAGACACAGGGGAGGGGGGGAGAGAGACACAGGGGAGGGGGGGAGAGAGACACAGGGGAGGGGGGGAGAGAGACACAGGGGAGGGGGGGGGGAGAGAGACACAGGGGAGGAGGGGAGAGAGACACAGGGGAGGGGGGGGAGAGAGACACAGGGGAGGGGGGGGAGAGAGACACAGGGGAGGGGGGGGAGAGAGACACAGGGGAGGGGGGGAGAGAGACACAGGGGAGGGGGGGAGAGAGACACAGGGGAGGGGGGGAGAGAGACACAGGCGAGGGGGGGGAGAGAGACACAGGGGAGGGGGGGGAGAGAGACACAGGGGAAGGGGGGAGAGAGACACAGGGGAGGGGGGGAGAGAGACACAGGGGAGGGGGGGAGAGAGACACAGGGGAGGGGGGGGAGAGAGACACAGGGGAGGGGGGGGAGAGAGACACAGGGGGGGAGAGATACACAGGGGAGGGGGGGAAGAGAGACACAGGGGAGGGGGGAAGAGAGACACAGGGGAGGGGGGGAAGAGAGACACAGGGGAGGGGGGAGAGAGAGACACAGGGGAGGGGGAGAGAGACACAGGGGAGGAGGGGGGAGAGAGACACAGGGAAAGAGGGGGGAGAGAGGCACACATATAAATTGCACCCTAAGGGGAAATAATACAACCTAGCTCTTTCATTTGGGGGGAAAAAAATTAGACCCTCTTGCTCTAACAGCTAGTCAATGCCTGAAAATAGGTAAATTTAACAGAGAGGGCTGCAGCGCATTGCAGAGCAGAGACAGGGAAATGAGCACAGCACCATATAACGAAAAAACAGAAGATCTGACTGTCATCATTACAGGAAGAACTAAGGACTGTAAATTAAACATTACTACACCCAGCAGTTTGTGCTCCCATAAAGGAAACTACTGGCTGTGGCTGAGTGTACTGTAAACAGTTTATACTAGAAGAAAAAGATATGAAGGACAGTGCTACTGCTTTCACAACTACAGTTACCTGGTATGCGTTAGTAATTTCCCACGACCTGCACCAGGCGCTTGGTTGGTGGGTAAGAACAAGTCTGCTCAGATGCTAAAGTACTAAATGACATACAGGGAGAGGAGAAACAGAGCAGACTTCATGTTGTAATAAAAACTACTGTACTCAATAGTATATTTAACTGATACTGATCCGTTTCCTACAGACAAGAAAGATCATGTCACACACTCACTGTACCTTGGGAACAAGCGGCAGAGAAGTACCAGAGCTAGCTGATACAACAGTGTCCACACACTCTCGTATGCAATCCTCCAATCTTCTTTCCCGCTAAGCAGGAAATGTTTCAGAGCGTTGCCATGGTAACCCGCGGCAACGCTCTGATCCATGGTAACCCGCGGCAACGCTCTGATCTCAGAACGGGACACATCCAGCCAGGCCAGTTCAGTTCCCTAACAACCCGCGGTACTCACAGTCTGAGGAGACAGCTAGAGAGTGCCCGCCGCCGCCGCCAAGGAAGGATTGAGCATATGAGGAGTGCGGTGCCAGGGTGACACACAGCAAGCTCTGTCTTGAACTTAGTCCCCAACTTGACTGCTGGCCCGCCTGAACTTGAACACACTGTCTGCTCTGTCACGTGACGTCTGCGCTGCGCAATGCCGGCCGGGATGGAAGAGACCAGGCTAGAGGGATAAGTGGTGGGTGAGCACTGTGAGCATGTTAGGGACCGGATGGAGGAGGAGCCGGATGGAGGAGGAGCTTAACTGGCACTGACTGCTGGCACAGTACTGTGGCACCTAAGAGGAAAATGGTGCTGCAGTGCTGGCAGCCTGCTGGGAGTCCTAAAGTGGCGGATCTCTAGGGTCTGGTGGCCGCGAATGTTTTATGCAACCTTTTGGATCCTGGATGTTCCGCCACTGATAAAATGTTAAAAAAAAAAAAAAAATTTATAAATGACTGCTTTGCTTTCTCCAATTAATAAATCACTTTCCACATTCTCCTGTTTTGCGCGGCCTGATGTACTGCCTGCGCTACACAGGGAGGGAAGGTGCGTGGCTGCGCTGCCGCGCACCTTAGAGGGAACAGTGGTGGAAACCCAATTTTTATAAAGTACCTTTTTTAGTTAGCTCAGTAAAACAAAAGCATATGTACATACCATTATGTAAAGACCTTGAATAATTTGTCATATGCATACATCACCTCTTTAGTGACACAGATCAGTGAGATAGGAGACTGCTTTCCTCAGGGTGATTTCTCTCCTTTTTACTTTCAGTTTTAACTCTAAGTAGTTATCCGGTCTTAACACGTCCCCTTTGGGATCTTGTTGCTCCATTAGTATGATTGACATCCAATGCAGCCATTTAACATAACAGCTTCCGTTCAAATATATATATATATATATTGCATAAAAGAGAATCTTGATCAAATGTAATTCAGCGCTACTAATACAAGTTATATGAATAATGTGTCAGATATCAATCCCAACTTTAGGAATATGCAAAAATTATGACATATGAACAGTTTTTTAACTCTGTTTACAATTATGTATGTCCAGTATAAATGGTATTCGCTACCAGATAGTAGCAATGATACAAAACGGTAATTATTATCCCCTTACCGGAGAATACCTCAATCATATGAGGTAATGTTTGCACGTCTGAATACTCCTTTCTGGTCAGTCGTGGGCTCCCCTCCGAAGTGGATATTGGGTGTTGAGGAATTCCGTTGTTTCGTGCGAGCTTGTGTATGGTGCTGTTCCTGCTTTGAAACTTCCAAGCCTTTGGTATCGATGCCTTGGCGTCTAACCGGAGTATGGTAATCCAATCAGGTTCTTGGTTCTTTAATTACTCAGAGGAGTATAGTAGGGAAAAAGAAAGAACACATAGTGTGATATTGTTTAAACAAACATTTATTTCAAACAACACAAAGATAGGAGATGCAGAATATGAGGTAAGTTGAAGGTGTGTATATATATTTTTATACACCTTAAATAGGTGTGTAGTTCTGGTTGCTGTAAAATTTGTGAGTACTGTGGAAATGCTTGTTGATCCCAGTGTATAATACAGCCAAAGGACAAGCTGGCAATCTAATACTGTACACTGGGATCAACAAGCATTTCCACAGTACTCACAAATTTTACAGCAACCAGAACTACACACCTATTTAAGGTGTATAAAAATATATATACACACCTTCAACTTACCTCATATTCTGATTGAGGTTTATACATGTGAGTGCATCTCCTATCTTTGTGTTGTTTGAAATAAATGTTTGTTTAAACAATATCACACTATGTGTTCTTTCTTTTTCCCTACTATACTCCTCTGAGTATTTAAAGAACCAAGAACCTGATTGGATTACCATACTCCGGTGAGACACCAAGGCATCAATACCAAAGGCTTGGAAGTTTCAAAGCAGGAACAGCACCATACACAAGCTCGCACGAAACAACGGAATTCCTCAACACCTAATATCCACTTCGGAGGGGAGCCCATGACTGACCAGAAAGGAGTATTCAGACGTGCAAACATTACCTCATATGATTGAGGTATTCTCCGGTAAGGGGATAATAATTACCGTTTTGTATCATTGCTACTATCTGGTAGCGAATACCATTTATACTGGACATACATAATTGTAAACAGAGTTAAAAAACTGTTCATATGTCGTAATTTTTGCATATTCCTAAAGTTGGGATTTATATCTGACACATTATTCATATAACTTGTATTAGTAGCGCTGAATTACATTTGATCAAGATTCTCTTTTATGCAATTGTACCGTCAGTGTCAGGGGTACACTGAATCATTTGTTCATGCTGCACAATACCTACACCTTTACCATCTAAGGAACACAGAGGGAACACACATTCCCCTGATCCAACCACGCAGTTAGGTATATATCTAAACCCATATTGTTTAAACCATGGCGTACTATTGATATTAGTTCTTCAACTGAGTGCTGGTAACACTTCTTGATTCACTATATATATATATATATATATATATATATATATATATATATATATATATATATATATATTTTTTATGTATATGCTTGTGATTTGTGTATTTTAACCTTTGCTATACCAGTAGTTTATCAAGCAAGCACTGCCACTTTAACACAATAAAAAGTTAAAGTGCTCCCCACTGCTCCCTATGGCGTACCGGGCCACTGCCCGGTCTGCCCGCCCCTAGAAACGGCCCTGCATTCATCAGCGCTAGTCACGCAACTCAGATGTGAAACTAGCGCTATTGATTGGGGCTAGCAGTGCTCTGCGAGTCCTGAGCAGTATTTCTACTGTTTGTTTAACCCTTTTACACACACAGTAATCTAGGGTCGATAATGGCCTGAATTGAACTGAATTGTCAACTGCTATGAACAGTTTGGGAGCAAAAAATGCAGTACTGCAAAAATGAAATGCTCAAATTAATTAGAGTGTGTATTTTTTGCATTCGAATGCCCCACCCAGCATAATGAGCCTTAACCACAATACCCCAGCATAATGAGCCCTAACCACAATACCCCAGCATAATGAGCCCTAATAGCAATACCCCAGCATAATGAGCCCTAACCGCAATACCCCAGCATAATGAGCCCTAACCGCAATACCCCAGCATAATGAGCCCTAACCACAATACCACAGCATAATGAGCCCTAACCGTAATACCCCAGCATAATGAGCCCTAACCACAATACCCCAGCATAATGAACCCTAAACACAATACCCCAGCATAATGATCCCTAACCACAATACCCCAGCATAATGAGCCCTAACCGCAATACCCCAGCATAATAAGCCCTAACCGCAATACCCCAGCATAATGAACCCTAACCACAATATCCCAGCATAATGAGCCCTAACCACAATACCCCAGCATAATGAACCCTAACCACAATACCCCAGCATAATGAGCCCTAACCACAATACCCCAGCATAATGAGCCCTAACCACAATACCACAGCATAATGAGCCCTAACCATAATACCCCAGCATAATGAGCCCTAACCACAATACCCCAGCATAGTGAACCCTAACCACAATACCCCAGCATAATGAGCCCTAACAACAATACCCCAGCATAATGAGCGCTAACCACAATACCCCAGCATAATGAGCCCTAACCACAAAACCCCAACATAATTAACCCTAACCGCAATACCCCAGCATAATGAGCCCTAACCGCAATACCCCAGCATAATGAGCCCTAACCACAATACCCCAATATAATGAGCCCTAACCGCAATACCCCAGCATAATGAGCCCTAACTGCAATACCCCAGCATAATGAACCCTAACCACAATACCCCAGCATAATGAGCCCTAACCGCAATATAACTGCAATACCCCAGCATAATGATCCCTAACTGCAATACCCCAGCATAATGAGTCCTAACCTTTGCTATACCAGTAGTTTATCAAGCAAGCAAGCACTGCCACTTTAAAACAATAAAAAAAGTGCTCCCCACTGCTCCCTATGGCACGCCGGGCCACTGCCCGGTCTTCCCACCCCTAGAAATGGCCCTGCATGCAGCATACAGAACTGACTTATGCATATGCTCTCTGTGGGGGTACAATGTATATCTTTATTAAAAAATAATATTTTGGTTTATGACAATTTATATTACTGAAGCAAAGCTTTTTATTTCTGTTTAAATTAATAAATGTTTAAAATTCCAATATGGCCTCTTCACAACCCTACTCAAAGTTGTGTCTGTATGGTATAATACAGTCATCACATTTAGTATGTTGTGAAATTTGTCATTGGAATGCTCATTAGTTTCTAATTGGCTTTTAGAAAGTAAAAGGCATTGAAAAAATATTTTAAGAAAAATAATTTAAAGACAGTCTTGAAATCTGATTAAAACACCATTAGTGAGGGATTCTTAATCATATGTATATGGTTAACTTACTTGGTTCAAAATTATTTAAAAAACCATTAGAATATTAGAACAAAATGACCTAGAATTAAAAACAGCTTTTTGCACACTGAAAGCTCTTCTAATGGATTCAGATATTCTAAAAAAAACTATGGTTATTCATTTAAGACTATATTATCTCATTGTCAGTACTTTTAGTGTTCACCTTGTTTGAAATGTGTTAGTAAATCATAGGTAACACTGCAGTAACCTCTAAGTAGAATGTTTGTGTACACCCACAATCTGTAATAGAAGTGTAAAGGCTATGATATGAGCATCTTGACCAAGTGTATAAATCTGGCTTGATATTCCTAAATACTGTTCTTTTTTCTGGATTACTTATATTTTCTGGATTAATTATGTTGGCCAGTCCTGATATGACTGCATAGTCATTCAAGCATAAAGCAGCAACTTCATGTATATCTTTTGGCATTTTTTGGTATATTAAGGCAAAAAAAGATTCCTCATTTATTTCTAAAAGGTATTTAGTGGTGTTGTAAAGCAGAGACTTCATTTCTAACATAGTTTTACTGTACATATAAAGAATTTGGCTCAAATGCTTAAGCAGCTTCTTTTCTATTTTAACAGAGCTGTAATATGCAGCCAGAAAGCTAATTATTTTATCAAATAATTCCCTGAAGCACAGGTAGGAGATTCTACCATAGAGATGCCCTCACAGTATGAAAAGAAGCATTGTTGTTATTGCATATATTGGACATTTTTGTTGTTCGTTTCACTCTAATTTCAAAGTTGAAAGCAGAATTGAACAAAACCTAAATTATTTTTTATTTAACCTGAGTTAGATGATCTTTTATATTTTTATTAGTTGGTATTATTAGTTTTAGTTTTAATTAAATTACATTTTCAGTTTTCAGCTAAAAAGCAAATGGGAATTTTATTTTGATCTATCCAAAGCCCTCTTGTTGAATAGTTAGGAGTGGCCTAACAATAACATTTCTCATATTTTACTAGGAATACTTTTAAAATCATAAAGCTAATTTAATTATTATGACTTTGTTAGCCCAAAGTGTATCTGGTCAATATTAACTTTATGGAGCCGATTTATAAAAGGTCTGTCTGACATGATCCGCTCAGCGGATCATGTCCAACAAACATCGCTGAATGCCGACAATTGCACAATCAGTTCTGGTGAACTGCTTGTGCAATGCCGCCCCCTGCAGATTTGCGGGCAATCGGCCACTAGCAGGGGGTGCCAATCAACGAGATCGGGCGGATTGATGTCCACAACCTTATGAAAAAGCTCCGTAACGCAATGTCTATGGGGAAAAAAAAAGCTATGTTTAAACCTAACACCCTAACATAAACCCCATGTCTAAATACCCCTAATCTGCTGCCCCCGACATCGCCGACACCTACATAATGTTATTAACCCCTAATCTGCCGCTCCCGATATTGCCGCCACCGAAATAAGTTGATTAACCCCTAATCTGCCACTCACAATATCGCCGCCACTATACTAAAGTTATTAACCCCTATTCCCCCGCACCCCAACATCGCCAACACTATAATAAATCTATTAACCCATATTCTGCCGCTCCCCAACATCGCCGCCACTAAATAAAGTTATTAAACCCTAAACCTCTGGCCTCCCACATCACCGCCACTAAATAAACCTATTAACCTCTAAACCGCCAGCTCCCCACATCGAAGCAACACTAAACCTAACCCTAAACCTAAACCTAACACCCCCTAACATAATTAAAATAGAGCTAAATTAAAGTTACAATTATTAACTAAATAATACCTATTTAAAACTAAATACATACTGACCTGTGAAATAAAACCTAAGCTAGCTACAATATTAGTTATACTGTAGCTAGCTTAGGTTTTATTTTTATTTCACAGGTAAGTTTGTATTTATTTTAACTAGGTAGACTAGTTAGTAAATAGTTATTAACTATTTACTAACTACCTAGTTAAAATAAATACAAACTTACCTGTTACATAAAACCTAAGCTGCCTTACACTAAAACCTAACATTACCAAAAATAAAAAAAACTACCATTACAAAAAATAACAAACAAAATTATCCAAAACAATAAAAATTATTCCTATTCTAATACCCTGTTTTAAAAAAAAAACACCCCAAAATAAAAAACCCTAATCTATAATAAACTACCAAGGGCCCTTAAAAGGGCCTTTTGTGGGCCCTTAAAAGGGCCCTTTGTAGGGCATTGTCCTAAAGAAATCAGCTCTTCTTCCACAAAAGAAAAACAAACCCCTCCTAATAGTATACAAATCCCCACCCCCCAAATCCATAAAATAAAAATAAAGTAAAACCTAATCTACCCATTTCTCTGAAAAGGGCATTTGTATGAGCATTGCCCTTAAAAGGGCATTCAGCTCTTTTGCTGCCCATTAACAATAAAAAATGGCTATTCTAAAAAAAAAAACACCCCAAAACGAAAAAAAAAACATTACACAAAATAACATAATAACGAATTATCCAAAATAATAACAATTATTCCTATTCTAATACCCATTTAAAAAAAACACCCCAAAATAAAGGAAACCTAATCTATAATAAACTACCAATAGCCCTTAAAACGGCCTTTTGTAGGGCATTGCTCTAAAGAAATCAGCTCTTTTTCTAAAAAAACCCCACTAACATTACTCTTTTTCCTGCCCTTAAAAGGGCATTCAGCTCTTTTAAGAAATGCCCAAACCCTAATCTAAAAAAATCCACCACAAAAAAAATTAAAAAAACCTAACACCAACCCCTCTTTAGGTACTCACAGTTGCTGAAGTCCCGCTTGAACGATCTTGATCCCGGCTCCATCTTCATCTAGGCGGCTCCATCTTCATCCATCGTGGGACAGGCATCTTCTTCATCCCTGCGGAGGCGGAGTGGTCGATGCGGGGAAGAGAAGGTCCAAGGTGGAGGTCCAGATGGAAGTCCATCAATCCGACGTGCAGGTCCTGTTCATGCGATTGTCCGCCGCACACTGAGAATTGAAATGCAAGGTACCCCTTTTATACTGGGGGTACCATTGCATTCCTATTGGCTAAGAAATTTAAATCAGCCAATAGGAATTAGCACTGCTAAAATCTATTTGACTGTTCAAATCAGTCAATAGGATTTAAGCAGCTCTCATTCTATTGACTGATTCAAGTCATGTAGTTATAGGGTGTAACGCAAGCTTTTTAGTCTCACCGCAAAACTCGTAATGGCAGCGCTATGGAAATCCCACGCAAAAACGTAATTTTTTGAGTATAGGACTGACGTTGCATTACAGGCTCAAAGGCTTGCGGTACAGCTATACCGACATGACTCGTAATGGTTGCGTTGCTGTTTTAACGCTGAAATTACCATCTTTTAAGCATTAAAACACGAATGCAAAACTTGTAATCTACCTGTATGTTTGTATTGGATAATAAAATCTACTGAGATATTTCTATCTAGTAAGATCTGTTATTATGTTGATGATTTGCTTCTGAAAGAAATTGTTGCTTTAAAATTCTTTAACTTTGAGTGTTACTTAACATCTCTCTCCTTCTTGCTTTACTGTGCCGTGCTTTATTCTTCCCTGGGAAAATGGGGTGTCCTCACAATCATTTTTATTATCCTAGATAAGGTGCTCTCTACTTTCATTAGGGAGGATTCTTTACAGGCTGTCTTAAAAGTCCTCAACAAAGAGCCTGACCTACCTAAAGTTATTTTATTCTTTTATTTCTTACTTACTAGATGTAGGCTACTACTAATAGGTGTTTCATCATTGAAACAAGATGAAAATTACCCTTAAGAAAATTTGTAATACTATTTGGGATATGTTTTACACTTTTTCAGCTCATTTTTGCCTCTACTAAAGGCTAAATGCTAGAGGTATGATGGCAGCAAATCTGGTCAGACAGATTACATTTCAAAGGTATAATATTCCCTTTAATACCAGTCTGTTTGTAAATTTTAATGTCAGATTTAATGGGAAAAAATATATGTTTCTCTCAAAAATTCAAGCCTGAAAAATTTGCTTCAGACACAATTTTTGTCCAAGCAACAGCAGTCTATACATGTTTTTCTTCATTTTCACGTATCAAATTTTATAGTCCAAAAATAAGGGGGTCATGGAGAACCCTTTTCGTAGCAAAATAAGAGCAGAGAGCATTTGCCAAAACAAATGTTTCTAATGTGATTGTGCATAGCTGGGCAAATTCATTGACAGTATTACATGGAATTAAAATATTTTTCACTTACTCAGTTCCACAAAGCTAGTTTGCCAGAGTAAACTGGAATAGTTCCATCAATTCAAATATCAGATCCTTTTCATATTTGGTGTTAAAAAATTGAATTACCCTTCTACAAAAGCAGGACTATTATTCTCTTTTTCTAATGAAAGTAAAAACGCAAAGTTTCAAGCGCTCCCTAAAGTCTCTACAGTTCAGGGATGCAGACAACCTACACTAACCTTTCCTAACCTCAGTTTATCTCCTCCTTTGTTATCCCCTTGAACCCCCTTAGAATGTAAGCCTATGAGCACAGCTGCTTGCAGATAACCTTCATAAAAGCTGACTACAACAGTGCGACTCTCGGCGGGGCCCTTTACCCACTTGATCCCTATAAACGTTACCTTGCATACCGTGCCTATAGTTTATAGCACTGTGGAATCTGTTGACACTCACAGAAGGAAATTCAAGAGTGAATCCCCTTTTTACTGTGGTAAAAAAATGTCCGATTGAGTTTAGAAACCCTGTCAAAATATCTCCCCTTGTCAGGCCCTTCTTGAGTAAATTTAACTACATTAATTGATGAGTCCATGTCTGCGGATGACCAGAAAGCAGGGAGATGGCAGTGCGCCTTTTAACAAACTCTGTAGCAAAAGTGCGAGGCTTGAGTGAAAACAACAGTTCTCAGGTAGGGTGACTGTGGGTTCAGGAATAGAGGCCTCATACAGAGGAGATGGTTGAGCAGGAAGAGAGGGAGGCAAAGATGCTGCTGCAGCGGATCGCTGCTCTCTGTCTCTCTCTTTGTTACAGGCTCTACTGACCTGCCTGTAATTCCTGAATGGCTTGTATCATAGCTGACGGTTGGTGGGTTAGCGCAGCCAGCAGGTTAGTTGTTCTTGCAGGTTCCATGGTAAGGCTGAGTTTTTATGTCACAGGAAGGGGAGCTTCCCAGCAGCAAGAGCGGAACCCAATGACAGAGAAACAGGCAAAGTCCAAAAGCGAAGTAACAGGCAAGGAAAACCCCAAAAACGCCCAAGTTCGCCATGACAGTCACAGGGTAAATGCCGCGACCACACCTGCTGAGCCCTCCATCGGTGCTCAGGTAAGGGGGCACCCCTGTTACCATGACAGATGTACATATGGGAAAACCCTTGGATCCAATTTATCAAGCTAATTTAATTATTTCCTTTAAGATGTTTACGCAGCAGATTCAAATTTTTGGAGACAAATACTTTATACAATTATTTTTTCTTCATAACCTCTTTTGCAGAGCATATGTTTTCTTGTGTTTTACTTTCCCACACAAGTTTTATTTTGCTTTGGGAGTTATTCATTTCCTGATTAGCATCGATTAGTGCGAGCCAAGAGAATGCGAATGTTACATATAACTAAATAATGCTAACAAATCTCTCACCTTTGCTCTATCTGACTTCCATAAAAAATGTATACCAGCAATCTAAACTCAGCCATAGCATGCTTGTTTTTATATATTGATGCATTTTTTGGAAGCTTTGTTAAAAAAATACATAAAACATATCCTGTGATTATTATGGTGAAGATCATATATTTTAATCTTGAATAATTAGAAAGGTGTTTCCTAAATTAAGACAGTTATGTGAAGTTGAAATAGATTTCCTAAATCCTGTAAGGTTTGGCTAAATAATACCTCAGTTTAAATTTAGGAACTGATAATCAAAAACTCGCCGGCATGGAAAGAAATTGAGCCAAATCTTTGAGGGCTTTCTTGATCATTATATTTCAATATAAGTATCTCCCATTCATATCCAAAACCCTGCATAACTACAGCTAAAATCTGCCTTTCTAAACATCTTTGAGAAACCTCAATGGACAGAGAAGACTTTTTAACTAATTTCGCCAGAGCTGTAGATCATTGGGGTCCTTTAAAACGTTTCAGTTCTTCAGATTAACTTTAACTGAAAATGTTATTAACACATTCAAAGGCAAATGTCAGAAATATGATATTTGAATGGTAAAATAAATTTTCCTCTTGACACTCTTTTCTACTATTGAATGACTCCATAGAACATATGTTAATTTTGTTATTCTGAAAGTTAGATTCTATTTAAGGATAAAAAAATTCCACTGAATATTTTCACATTTAATTGATTGTCCTCATAGCATATGAGACTCAGCAATGCAATGTTACATCTGAAATGTGTATGTATTTTATTGCTGTATAGCTTGTTGTGTTCAGTGTAATGATGTCATAAACAGTGAATGTTGGAATGTTCAGGAAACATTCCATTAGTAAGAAATTGAAATTCAACTAGAATGAAGAAGTACTGTGTAGCCAACTATTTTTATTCATTATTTGAAGCAAATGTTCCAAATTATTCAATACATAATGTTAACTAAAGCTCACCCATCTACTCATTCTTAGTTAATAGGCTACTTAGAATGATATAGAATACTCCAGGTTTCAATACATTTTCATAGCAATGTGTTTTGAATTCTTTTGCAATGAGTTGGCTATAAAAACACTCAGAATAGGCTTATCTTGTAGATTAGATATGTGTTTATATGGTGTGCATGATATAGTCTTTCACAATGAGTAGCATGCATATACTTACTGGTCTGTACTGGTTTTCAAATATCTTGTACTAGTTTTGTTCTCATGTTTGTGGTGGTGTCTCTGTTTATAGTCATGGCATTATGAGGGATGCTCAAACATGTATTTCTTGTGAGTTGTGATACTAATTTAAAGAGGTCTAGTCTAACCAACTAGAAAATGTGAAACAAATTAGTCAATTCATTTTCAAAATATTAGTAAGTGTAAATCATACTATGGGATGGATTGCATTAGATGATTATTTATTAAAATAACAGTGGCTTCTTTTTTAATAGTCAGTTTCTTTCACCAAAATATTGAGTTTTAGCTGGAGATTTTGAATGACAGTTTGGAAGATCTAGTAGACAAGTGTTTCATTTCTATAACAGTCACTAACTACTTAGACAGTCACATGCAATTTCATTTGAAAGGGGTGTGTGTGTCTGTAGATCCTATTCCAAATAAATAAATATATTATGCAGCCAAATTCCCTTTTTATGCAATTTGAAAAGAGATATATGAGTTCAATTCCCACTGTATGAAAGCTCAATAGTGTCTAATGCTTTAGTTGATCATTATCAGAGCTGTAATCACCTGCATCTTACAACTCCTTATTCAATACAGAGACAATGAGGCCAGTGGAAATAGTGATCACCATTCCTCATATAATGGAGATTTGTTAGATAAAGGCTACAATGTTGTTGTTTGCAGTACAAAATCTGATTTTCTAAGGCTTCTAAGGGAAGGGCTAGATAATTAATAAATAATAAATTGTAGCATATTCAAGGGGCTTAAATCAAGAAAAGTTACAACAGGACTTCTGCATCATAGCTGCTTTGCCATTGGAATTATTTAGATTTCTGACATTTTTTTCATGTTGGCATGAGTTCTGGATACACAGTTAGGACCAAATTATAAGTGGAGCACAATGTATTGCTGTTGACAATTTTTGCTCTTCACTTTGTAATACCAGTGCATGCTAATGTTAGGTGCAATATGAACGCGACCTCACTTTCGCATTGCACGGAAGCATTGTGCTCACGAGAACGCACTTCCATAGGCTCAAATGGGAGCCTCGTTCTGATGCTATCAGATACGGCATCAAAACATTGCACAGCGAAGGGATAAGTAGTGCAACGATGGCCACATATTTTTAAATATATATGTATATGACTATTTACATATATATGTATGTGTTAATATGTGTATATACACATATTAACACACACATATATATATATATATATATATATATATATATATATATATATCCACATACATATACACTGTGTGCACAATTATAAGGCAAGTTGTATTTTTGAGGATTCATTTAATTATTGAACAACTACAGTGCTCTCGGTCAATTCAAAATGTTAATAAACCTCAAACCTGAATATTTAAGAAAGTAAAAGTGAGGTTTTGGCTTTTCTTTCTATGTGTGCACAATTATTGGGCAACCATTAGTCTGCAGAATTATTGTGCAACTAAATGAAAAACGAAAATTTTACCAACTCACTTGTTTATTTTCATCTGTTAAAGTGAGACTAATAAACTCAAAATTTACAAATAAACATTTCTGACATTTCAAAACAAAATAAATCAGTGACCAATATAGCCACCCTTTTTTCCAATAACAGTCATAAGCCTTCCATCCATGGAGTCTGTCAGTTTCTTGAACTGTTGATGATCACATTTTTGTGCAGCAGCAACCACACATTTTTGTGCAGCAGCAACTCCCAGACACTGTTCAGAGAGGTGTACTGTTTTACTTCACCATAAATATCCCATTTAAGAAGGGCCCCCAAGTTCTCAATAGGGTTTAGGTCAGGTGAGGAAGGGGGCCATGTCATTATTCTTTCATCTTTAAGGCCTTTACTGGCTAGCCATGCAGTGGAGTACTTTGATGCATGCGATGGAGCATTGTCCTGCATAAATATCATGGTCTTCTTGAAGATGCAGACTTTTTCCTGTACCACTGCTTGAAGAAAGTATCTTCTGAAAACTGTCAGTAGGTTTGGGAGTTGATTTTGAGTCCATCTTCAACCTGAAAAGGTCCAACTAGCGCATCTTTCATAATACCAACCTATACCAGTACCCCACCTCCACCTTGCTGGCATCTGAGTAGAAGTGGAGCTTTGTGCCCGTTACTGATACAGCCACGGCCCATCCACCTGGTCTATCAAGAGACACTAATATACAAAAAACAAAGGGGGTGGGACAAGTGCTCCAATAATACCAGAGGTTGATAATAAATAAGATATGAATAAAAAATAGTCTATACTATAAACAATATAGTGATAAAAAGAATTTACAGATGCCCAAGGTAGGTACAGTATTAGACATTTAATGTATTTATAAAAAATGCAAAATGAAAATTAAAAATGATATATTAAAAATAAGTTACTAATATGCGATGCCGGCATCTAACCAAATATAATAAGAGTGCGAGATCTTGATAAAGGCAGTTAAGTCTGCCGAAAAGCATAGAATTTGCTTACTATTGGTGGGCCCCATTATACAGGTTCATCTCTATCTCTACAACAGATCACAGAGTTTAGACATATGAATAATTCCTGTGTGAATGTGCTTCATTTGTAACAATTCTGAGTCAGACGTTTCAGGTTCATTGTTTGTTTCAAATACCTTCGAACAAACTATATGAATAATTCCTGATCAATCTTTCATTAACAGAATTTGTTAAAGTTTTACTGTTGTCCATATACTTTAAATGCCAGAAAATTGCAAAAAGAACTAAACTGCAAAAAGAACTAAACTGAAGATTCATCATCAGTAACTCTATTATAAGAGACTTTCTTGCTACAAGGACGGATACAGATACGGATACAAAGTATCGTTTGGAAACTAGTAGATCACGTAACCAAGTCAGATGACCTGATGTCACTGCTTACGGAACATTCGGCAGTTAGACGTTCATTCACGGATAGTGGACGCATTCGGTTTTTCTGTTCCTCTGTCCTCGGATCTATCAACATCCAAGTCTGTGCACAGCAGAATAACACACAGTTCACGGACATATGCAGTATAAGTATTGTCTTATTTTTTCTGCCTCCTATTTAGAGCTATATTGAATTTATATAGTCCTATTTTGTTCTTATGCACGCTTCTGTTATGATCTCTGTTTAGAAGCATCAGTATTTTGTTCATTTAGTTTGATGACATTCATCCAGTGAATATTCTACACCTTTGTTCTTAGCCATTAACTGCCAATATTTAACTATATATTTGCTAATGTTATATTTATAACTTTTAAATATTTTTAGACATATATTGCACTCTTATTATATTTGATTAGATGCCGGCATTGCATATTAGTAACTTATTTTTAATATATCATTTTTAATTTTCATTTTGCATTTTGTATAAATACATTAAATGTCTAATACCTACCTTGGGCATCTGTAAATTCTTTTTATCACTATATTGTTTATAGTATAGACTATTTTTATTCATATCTTATTTATTATCAACCTCTGGTCGGCTCTATTATTGGAGCGCTTGTCCCACCCCCTTTGTTTTTTGTATATTTATATCTGTGTTTATTTTGAGATTATAAAGACATTATAGGGATTTTAGTTATGACCTCATAGGTAGCTCCTACACCACCACCACCTCTTCTCTCAAGAGACACTCTCATCTCATCTCATCAGTCCATAAAACCCTTGAAAAATCTGTATTCAGATATTTCTTGGCCCAGTCTTGACGGTTCAACTTATGTGTCTTGTTCAGTGGTGGTCGGGTTTCAGCCTTCCTTACCTTGGCCATGTCTCTGAGCACTGAACACCTTGTACTTCTCGGCACTCCAGGTAGGTTGCAGTTCTGGAATATGACAGCACTGGAGAATAATGGGTTCCTGGCAGCTTCACGTTTTATTCTTTTCAAATATTTGGCAGTTAATTTGTGTCTTTTTTTCTCAACACGTTTCTTGCGACCCTGTTGACTATTTGCAACAAAATGTTTGATGGTTCTATGATCACGCCCCTATATCTTAGCAATTTCATGAGTGCTGCATCCTTCTAAAAGACTTTTTAAAATGTTTGACTTTTCAGAGTCAGTTAAATCTTTTTTGGCCCATTTTGCTTGAGGAAAAGAAGCTGCCTAATAATTATGCACACCTTGATATAGGGTGTTAATCTCCTAAGGCCACACCCTCCCTCATTACACAAATACACATCACATGATATGCTTAAATCCAATAAACATTCAAGTTTATACAGCTTGGAGTTGGACAATATGCATACAAATTTCCATAGACTGCAATGTAAAGGCACTTTTCAGTGCTGTTTTTTTTCTAACACCCCACTCCCACCAACTTTAGTTCCCAAAAACTACATAGTGCAGTTGTTTTATTTAAAAAAAATGGTAATCTATTTTGAGGGCATACAGGGATTTTTTATAAAATTAACCAGAGATCGGATCTCTGGTTAATTTTCTGAGCGCTAATTGCTACCTCCAGCTCATGGTAGCAATAACCAGTCACTTGTAATGACGGTTAATTATTATGCGGCCGTAAACAGGCAAATTTGCCGTTTGCTGGCACACAAATATATAGCGCTCTACTTGTAATCTAGCTTCTATTCTTCTACTCCAATTTATGCTCAGTTAAAAGTCACAACTGAGCTGTATATATACATACTAAGACCTAGGTTCTGTTGAGGTGGTAAAGTTTGGAAACTGGTGGTAACATAAAGAATCTCCATAGTCTTTAATGGCTTTTATCACCAGTTTCCACAATTTACCAAATCAATGGAAACTAGGAATACATTTTTTTGTTTTTTATTTTTAGGTAATAAGTGATAACATCAAAATAGGAAATATGTCCAGGCATAGATCAAAGTAAATAAGAACAATCATACAATTCTCATACAAGGAGTAGACTTGAGCTTAGACAGTGAGTTACCAGTATTGCAGTTATAAGCGCCAAGTGTAAGCCGGCAGCAGTGCTAGAAACAAACCAATAAAAACTTTTATAATAGAATTTAACATGTTCAATAATAAGAGATTAGCTACTGAAATGGACAATAACACTATGTCTGAGATTTTGATCATGAAGTGTATGATATATAAGGTTGAAAGTAAAAGAAACTAGTGTATGGCAAAGATGGGTGACTGGAACATATGATAAAATCTTCATTTTTTTTTTTTTTTTTTTAACCTTTCACTTAGTAAGGATAAATATGGTCCCCCAATTGCAGTGGAAACCATAGAATAGTTTATCTATACTGAGTTAATTGGGGCAAAATGGGGGGTTAGCGTCATTGGGGTTTTTTTTTGTTTTTTTTGGGGGGAAGGGAAGTTCAGTGGACGAGAGCCGTTCGAGATGAAATAAGGGGAGGGGGGGAAGGGGGGGATGGAGCCAGTTAGAGTGTCTGTCTGGTAGAACTTTGGGTCTCTAGGCTTTTGGGTATAGAACGAGTAAGGATAACTCCTAACAAATTTATGCATAAGGGGGAAAAACTAATATATATTTGAGTCTCTTTCATTATATATAGTATACAATATCATTATGGAGTGGGTTGAGGTGTTACTAAAAGCATAATTCGCTGTAGAGAAGCTTCCTTAGGTCAGGGCCACTCTGGGGAGTCATATAATATAGATTGCACATCTCGTCTTTTCAGTACAAAGCAGATGAGAAAGAAGAGAGAGAATATAGACACAAGTCATGTCAACTGATTTAATGCATATACATACCAGCAAACATAAGAACACATGGAATTAACTTTACACAGCATACTGGAGTATTCGTATATAGGAAGAAGGAGTTTATAATACTGTGAATATATATGATACCTTCACCCAATATGTTAAATATTATGAGGAGTCTGAGTACCTTTGTTGCTTAGATCTACAGGGATTTATGGTATACATAGCTTAACCTACACAGCTTTTTTTTTATTTTTTGTTTTTAAACTTTGGTGGTGCGATTATGGACTTTTAAACACTATTCCTGGATTAAATAAAAGTTATGTTTTATATATTTGTATATTGCCTTGCTCTCTTTTCCTCTAATACGTAGGTATCCACGTATGGAGGACATATGATCCCCCTTTGTATTATAACGCATAACTCTAAGTTTGACAAGAACAGCATTGAACAGTACTATTATTAACAATGGGCCATATGCACATGCCTGACCAATAATTTTTAAAGGAAATGGCTACAAGCAGTTCAGGATGATTACAGCTTATGTAGATTAGGTGGGCATGCAAAAAAGTAAAGTAGAGAGCTTCTAGGTGTATAAATACCCCGTGTTAGATTTGAGATTCAAGCGCGTGACCATCATAGATTCTAACATTTGTAAAGTACACAAAAATAGATACGAAAATTAAGCCACTCATGAGGGGCCTCTGAAAATTAAATCAGCATAGGTCATGTATATAGGCCCCAGTTCTCAAACCCCATAGTGTCTAATGGTGATAATTATAAGAGAGTTAGCAGCGATAAGTCTCCTCAGTTCCAAGGTACTTCAAAAGTGAAGCAGAGTCGGTCGTCGGTGTGTGAGAACAGTATCCTGCTTTGTCCCTATGCTTAGTTCAGCCTACTCCTGCATTAAAATCCTTGAGGGATTGAAGGTAGTCCACTTGTCTTCCCAAAAATAGAAGTTGAGGTTGGTGTGCAAGTAACTCAACTTTGTGGCTTGTATTTGTTGGGCTGTTCATGACGAGGAGAGTAGGCACAGTTTGGAATTGATGGAGCTGTGTGGGAGTCACCTGGAAAGAGCTATGTAGACAAGGTGAGACATATAATCGCCTCTCACAGAGATTCCTATTGTGACATGCTGCGGTCTCACATAATTTGGCGCATAATCCGCCTCTTCCTCATGGCACTCATCTGATATTCTCTTAATTGATAGGATCAGGGGTGTTTTCCCCAGTGGATCTAAAATTTCAGGCAAGGATTGTGGTCTTTCCATAGGTGATGCCTCAAGAGACTGCCAGTTACCCCCAGAGACCTGACCAATGAGATAAATGCTTGTTACACAATGGCCTTCATTAATATTGTCTCCTGTTTGTTGGTTATCAGTTCTGGCCTGGTTCAAAATAACATGGGGTATGAAATGCCCATCATCTCCTGCGATGTTGTTCTCCCTCCCACTCTGGTCCTCAACACAAACATCCCTCAGTTCCTGAGTGAGGGCATGATAGTGGGAGTCAAGTGCAGTCATAAGGTTACTCAGCAACTTAAAAATCTGCCTCTCCATAGTGGAAATAATTCAATGTCAGGGAGATTTGTTTATACTTTGTGTAGCCTAGATGGCTTCAGATATGAGGTTAAGCTAGTGCCACATGGGTGGGCACCATGTCAGCAAGGGGCTATTTTCTGGTTAAGGGTCTGGGTCTGTGCCGGCATATATGTGAAGAGCTACTATGCTTACCGGGAGTTCTCTGTGGTCTTTAAGATCTAGCTGTGCGCAATCCGGGAATTCAGTGCAGCTGCGACCAGATAGTCTGATCAGAGGGGTTCCATGGGTGATTGCGCACTCAGCTCACCTCCTAGGTAAGCACCAGTGCACTCTGCTAATCTTATAGGATACCGCAACACTTTTGGACTCCAGAATAGGATGCTTTGTAAATGTTACCCAATTGCAAGCTGAACTCTGTAGATCCACTCAGGGCTCGTTAAAAGGCCACGATCATGTGAGGTGTAGAGTATATTTTAGAATAGTCCCCATAATATTACAGCCTGTTTAATAGCAATTTCAGTAAACATTGTGCAGAGCTCGCAAGATGTGCTCCTTCTCCGCTTTGTGATTTTTTTAATATTCAAACTATGGATATATATTTAAAATAAAACCCCTATTTACAAAGGCCAAGTTGTTATTGAAAAATTGCAGTTATACAGTAGTTTAATTTCAATGGTGGGATATAAGCAGAATTAGCCTTGTTTAATAAAAGAATTCTAGTCGCTCATGCGACTGACTTCAAAATATAAAAGTTATTACTAATCTGAAATGAAATTACACAAAAATATATAACTGCAATCAGGAGGTACAAGTTTGAAAATTTGACATAATACAAAATTAGACCTCGATAAGAATCTATGAGGAGCTGCATTTTTTTTATTTTTTTGGGCTAAAAAGACTACTTTTCAATTTGGCGCAATCACAATAGCGATATTTCCTCTGATTCTGGTTTTACATTTTTAGAAAAATGACCTTTTTACCCTATTGAACCGAGAACTTCTTGGTTTTGGTTTATCAGATTTGGAATCTCTAGGAGCTTAATAAGTCCTCTGAAATTACTTTTCAGACACCTGTTAGACTATTTCACGACTATTTCCAAACAGTCTTTTATCTTGCACCTATGTTAAAAACTCTGAAATGGCCACTGAAAACATTCTAGAGGTTTGTTGACATACTGTACATGGTATTGGTTCATTAAAACTCCATTTATCCTTATTGGGGAGGCTGTATGTAGTCGACTTTCATAGTTAAACTATTGCAATCTGTTTTGATCCGCACCGCTGCTAACCCATCTAAATGCATCTTTTAGGCTATGAGGATAACTAGTAGTCTGCACTGTTTTTCTATCACTATATGGGTGTTTAAGAACTTTTACAAGAATTGTTTTAAATTATTTTTATTTCTCTTGTTTGTTAAAGACCGGTTCCATTTTGATGTCAACTATAAACAATGTTGAATGTGTTGATTATGAATATTAACAATTAATTACAAAAATAAAATTATTGTCAATTATCAAAATTAATATTCAATCAGAATTAATATATTACTAAGTTCTGATCAGGCAAATTATTATAAACACAGCCACTATATTTGTGCAGTAAACAGGATACCAGTAATGACCAGATATATATGATTGATTTTTACAATATTAAAATGTAAAGCAAGCTATAGAAATATTTAGATTAATTAATATTCAATTACATTGTCTGTTATCCTGGATATGGACACAATATTATCTAGAAATTAACCTTAACTCAAAATAAATAAAATTTAAATTATCACAATTTATATTTTCTAGAACAATTTATAATTAGCCAGTAACATTAACCAAATAAATAATATGGCTTATTTAACAATGTTTGGATAGCAAATATATCCAAATATTACAATAAAAATCTTACCAAATCTCAATAATTGCAATAGAATTTCCAGGAAGTATAATTTAACTATCTAACTTCAATTTATCAACCAGAGAGATTTATGCACTATTAGCCAACCAATATATTAATCAGTACCACAGCAGTAAATACAATCTAACCAACTTTAAATACAATTTTTAAAATATTTTACCAGTAACTAAAAAGTAACTTATGAATATTAAATACAAAACCACTTTTTCATCAATAGTAAATTTACTTAATGCTAATATAATTATTATATAGAATACACTATGTAATATTACATTATAAAAATAAGATATACCTTTAAATCACGGCTTCAGCTATTACACGATTGCTATAATGAAATCTTAGAGATAGGCTTTTAAAACATTTCTCTTATACATTACCTGTTAGCAAAATTAGAGAGTTTCAGCACCCAGAGTTTCTTTCACTGTCATATAAGAAGGATATCCACAATTTGGAAGAATCAAGGTAGCTCAAAGTTTTCTCTCTTAAATCCACAAGAGAGCTTTCTAACAAGGTCAATAGACTGCATCCCCTAGAGTCTGTTCAAAAATCAAAGGCCCCTTTCTTCCCATGTGTAGCGCTTTTTGTGTGTTCACTTAGCTCCTCCTCCATTCTAATCACTTAATGAGAAAAGTTTTAGGGTGTGATCATCAGCTTTCATAGGCCACTTGCTTTGCTCACCTGGTAACTTAATTCACTCAAAATGAAATATCTATGGCTGCATTATTCAGGTTTGTTCATTTAGATAAACTTTTTTGTCAAGCCTATTTAAGAAGGTGCGAGCGGACATGATCCAATATTGCGGATCATGTCCACTGCCCATCGATAAATGCCAACAGCATACTCTCTCGGCATTTATCATTTTATAATTTTACCAGCAGTTCTGGTGAACTGCTGGTGCAATACCGCCACCTGCAGATTTATGTTATGTAGCAGCGGTCTTTAGGCTGAAGGCTCGCCAGAAACACAGAGCTTGGTAAATATGCCCCATGAGCTCAAAACATTGGTAAAACATTGGGTCATTTAATTGAGTTTAATATATATATATATTAATATATATATATATATATATATATATATATATATATATATATATATATAAAACTAAACATCCTAATATTAGGCATGTGTATAATTGTATTTCTGATAATATATATATATAATAGACATATATATTTAATGTATGTTCCCAATACAATTCCCTATTTTATGGTTATATCTCAAGATATATATTTGAGAGCTATATTGATAATTGGTAATTAAGGGATTATAATAATATTTTAGCAGTACATTATATTAATAAGTTGATTTTAATAGTATTATTTCATTTCCTTTTCTGATAGTATATTTTGTTATACTGTACTTTCTAGTCATTTTTATATCATACATGTAAGTATAAGTAGCAGTCTGTTGTAATTAATTATATATATATATATATATATATATATATATATATATATATATATATATATATATATATATATATTGGAGTCTTATTAACTATTTAATATAAATATATTCCATCATATGAGGACATTTCTTAATAATGTTTGAGTATATAAAAAACATAATTTGTCAAACATTTTAAGTATCAATACAGTTATTTATATGTCGCTTCATAGTTAGTACACGTGATAGGCATGAGATATATATCTTAGAACTTATATATACTGGTACATTTATACAGTACTGATGTATATTATCTATATGAATGTCACACAAACAATTTTTAAACTTTAAGATCACAATTTTTAACATGCCTACATATGTAGCATGGCAAATGTCTTTCCCAGACAGAGATGTGTATTGAATAAATTCAAAGAGTTCCTGGTGTCCTACCATTTTTTTACATTATGCAAGTGTTAAATTTACTATATCCTGGGATTCTGGGTATGCTTCAAGCACTAACCACTACAGACCGTCTCTGTCACCACAGGGGTGCCCTAGATCTGGTGGTGGAAGTTTCTCTCATTTGGAGATATCTAATCTTTTTTTTTTTTTTTTTTAATAGTATTTTATTAATTTTCAAATAAATACACAAAACAGAGGGAAAAAAAAACAAAAAACAAACAACAACAAAAAATGAATACATTTTCTGTATTAGGATTGAAATAAGCAGTGATAGCAAGAGCCATAATAATAATCGTTTTTTTCCACAGCTTAAAGAAAACAAAAAAAAAATAAAAAAATATATATATGTAATTCCTCTCTCCTCCCCCCCCCTCCCACGACCATGCTCTATATCGGTACCCAATATTCCGGAAAGTAGCCTGTATGTACATTTTGCAGTACGTATTCAGTGGTACTAAATGGCTTAACTAATTGGATTTGTACGTTTTCTGGAAGGCTTTTGATAACCTTTATCCATTTTTTAAAATAATTTTGAATTTGGATATTACTGGGGTGTTGTATGGATATTTGTTCACTAACACACTGATTTATCAGTATCTTTTTGAATTCTACGAACTTAGGTGCTTTTGGAGATTTCCATCTTTTTAATATAAGGTTTCGCACTAGTAATATTATAGTATTAATTAAATTATTATCTTTGTATTGTTCTGAGTATTTTACTAGGAAAAACACATGTTGTCTTAGGATTTCATCCCCTATTAATAAGTTCTTTTTCAGCCAGTAGTTAATTTGTAACCAAAGCTGATGAATTTTGGGGCATGCCCAAAAATAATGTAATGTATCTGCTACTTGTGCATTACATTTCGGGCAAGTGTGCTTTGATTTATACCACTTTCTAAGATTATGTGCTGTTGTATATACTTTATTTATTACTTTCAAGTGTGATTCACGCCATACAGTTGGTACCCACGTTTTATTTATTATTCTAAGACTCTCCTGTACATCTGAACTATTTATACTTGGAAAATCCTGCTGCCATTTGTTTGCAATTCCCTCTATCTGAGTTAAGTTAGAGTTAGAGTTTATCAGACTGTATAGATGGGCTATTGAGTGTATTCCACCTTGAAATAATTTGACTCTACTTTCTAATACCCCTAATGTCCAATCTGGATTATATTTTATTTGTAGCTTATTGATATAGTTCCTAATTTGTAGGTAAGCATAAAAATCTTGGTTAGGTAAATTAAATTGACTTGCTATATTTTGGAAGGAGTCGATACTTAGGTTTGGTAATAGAAGTTGTTTAATGAATATTAAACCCTTAGATTCCCATTGTGAAAAAAACCCATAGGAAAGACCTGGTGGAAATTCTGGATTCCCCATGATAGTTAGATAATTTGAACAATAGGGATTAATTTTATTTTCCAGGCAGTACTTTTGCCATGCCAGTATTATGTGCTTAAAGGTGTACATTTTAGTGATTATTGCTGGTAGTTTAGATTTATGGCAATGAAGTACTGCTTTGAAATTGTATGGTGCGATAATATTATTTTCACATTGGGAAAATGTCACATAATCCTGTTCAGTTACCCAGTCTAAAGCAAATTTAAGAAGTGCGGCTAAGTTATAAAATTCTATGTTTGGAAAAGCCAGGCCGGCATATTCTTAAGTTCTCATCAGTTTGTTTATGGAGATTCGTGCTCTTTTTCCTCTCCATATAAATTTTGTACATATTTGGTTGAACTTGTTTATATCCGATTTATTTAAAAGGAGAGGGATATTTTGTAATAGGTACAATAATTTAGGGAATAAAATTATTTTAACTAGCATTATTCGCGCTGTAATAGAGATTGGGAGACTCATCCAATCTATGGTTTTCTTTTTACAATATGAAAAAAATTGAGTAAAATTCTTTTCGTACCATTCCTGTGGGTCTCGTGTTAGGGTTATTCCTAGATATTTTATTTCTTGTACTTCTCTAAACGGATGTTTATATGTAAATTTTGTTGGTTTATTTAACCATAGCAATTCTGATTTTTCCATGTTAATATTGTAACCTGATATAGTTCCAAATTGTTGTGTAGCTTTAATCAGTATTGGAAGGGTTGTTTCTAGGTTACTTAAGTATAATATTAAGTCATCTGCATATAGAGAAAGAGTAAATTGTTGTCCACCTATTTTAATGGTGTGTAGTTGTTGTCTAAGTCGTATTGCTAGAGGTTCCAGAGAGATGTTAAAAAGGAGGGGTGAAAGTGGGCAGCCCTGTCTAGTGCCTCGAAACAGGTGAAATCTTTCAGAGACTAATCCATTGACTATAATAGCTGATGTTGGTTTATTATAGATTCATTTTATAAAGTTATATATATTACCTGAAAAGCCACATCTTTCCAGTGTATGGAATAGGTGGTCCCAATTTATATAGTCGAATGCCTTCTCGGCATCAACTGTTAGAATTGCTGTACTCTCTTTTTTAGATATTTTTTTGTATCTATGCTCCTTCCAGAAAAAATCTAATAATAACATAGTCTTACGTATGTTCCTTGCTGGGTTCCTATTGGGCATGAATACAGTTTGGTTCTCATGAATTATCTTATGTAAATGTGGTTTTAGCCGGTTAGCAATTATTGATGTCAAAATTTTGTAGTCCACATTAAGTAAGGCTATTGGTCTATATGACGTTGGATTTTCTAGATCTCTATCTTTTTTAGGTATTAATGTTATATTAGATGTAGTAAAGTTAGGGGCCTGTTTAATATCTGTCTTGAAATAGGTATTGTACAGTTTATGTAAGCTCGGTGTCACCTGTTGGTATAGAATTTTATAAAATTCTATTGGGATGGCATCCGGTCCAGGGGCTTTATTTAATCTAGCTGCTTTAATCTCATTTATTATTTTCTGCGTAGTTATCGTTTGATTTAATTCTTGGACTACTTCACCTGGTAATTTCGGTATTTTAACATCTCTCCAGAATGCACTTTTCTGTTCTGCATTGATTCCCTCTTCTTTATATATTGTTTTAAAAAAGTTATGAAAAATCTTTTTAATATCTGTATTTGTTGTGTATCTATTAGGGCCTACTTTGATTGCTGTAATCTGATTACTCATTTTTTGCTTTGTAATATGTGCTAAATATTTGGCTGATCTGCCCCTAAATCCTCCATATAGTGCTTTGAGACACAGTTCTTCTTGAATTATATTTTGCTTCAAGAAAAGATCACGCTGCGTTTTCGCATTTATATATTTATCCCAGTTGTTTCTACTATGTGTGGCCAGATATTTATTATATGTGTTCTTAACATAGTTTGATAGTTGTACATTTTGTTGTCTATATTTTTTTTAAGTCCACATAAATATGCTTTAATATCGCCGCGCATTACCGCCTTCCCAGTCTCCCATAGGATTTCTATTTTCTCTGTATACGCCTGATTAAAACTCATGAATTCCTGCCATTTATTTTTTAACCAATTCTGGAATTTAGGGTTATGCACAAGATATTTGGGAAAGAAAAAATTATTAGATTGAATTTGTTGGAGTGTTTTTATTTGTATTTCTAGTGATATAATGGCATGGTCTGATAGACATATATCCTGAATTTCTGTTTTAACTTCTAAACCTGCCAATCTATCTGATATTAGAAACATGTCTATTCTGGACATAGTTTGGTGTCCTTTTGATATACACGTAAATGCTTTTAAGTCTGGGTTTTGGATTCTCAATATGTCCTGTAGGCCAATCCTAATACAGAATCTCTGCAAGGTACGTATTTCCCTATTTCTTGCAGGCTTTATTATCATTGTATCCATATTTGCCATAAGTGTTAAGTTCATATCTCCCCCCACTATCAAATTCTTCTCTGTATGTTCCATCAATTTTAATGCCAGATTATCCCAGAAATTGTTATCAGCGTTATTAGGACCGTATATATATTGCATAAAGTAAAATCAATTTTATCTATTTTTATATTTATGATTTGGAACCTACCTTCTGGGTCTGTTATTTGATCTAAAATTTGATATGTCAAATGTTTACTTATTAAAATAGCTGTTCCCCTCTTCCTTTCCTTACCTGGGGAGGCAAGAACCTCTCCAACCCATCTATACCTTAGTTTGCTTGCTTCTTGAGTGTTCAGGTGAGTTTCCTGTAGCATTGCTATATCTGGTTTATATTATGCTAGTTCTTTAATAATTGCCTTCCTCTTAATTGGGGAGGTTACCCCCCCTACATTCCAAGATAGGATCTTAAGCATTACTTTTTATATATGTGCGGTAATATTATATAATGTAATAGTAATATATTCAAGAAGTAAACAAAGGGCATAGCCCTTTGGATGTGCAAGAGGGGAGAGAGAGAGAGAGAGAGGCACATATACATGTTACAAACGTAATCTAATATGTACATTGCCGTTACATATATTCTCTGAGACATTATATCTATATCCTTAATGAAAAACAACAAAGAAGAAAACAAAAACAAAAAAGTAAAATACACAAACAGAGCAGCAAAAAAATTGTCTGTCAAAATCATTATAAAGAAACTTAAAATCATAACACTCTATTCTTGTGATAAAACAAAAACAGGATAGCAAAACAAATTACTCTAGGCCCATATTTTTACAAAAATATTGTGCTTCTTGTACATTTTTTAAGACTGTTGTGTCTCCATTCTTTGTTATAATTAATTTTGCTGGGTATATTAATTTTGCATTAATTTTGGCTTCAATTAATCTTGAGCAATAGGGGGACATCTCCCTTCTTTTGGTGGAAGTTTCAACCGAAAAATCTTGAAAAAGGTAGATTTTTCCTTGTTGTATATTCAGGGGGATGTTCCTCTTATAGCTTCTAAGATAATTTATTTTGTCCTGGAAATTCAGGAACCTGGCAATGATTGGTCTTGGTCTAATTGTTCCATCTGGGTTTTTCCGTATAGGGCCTATTCTATGAATCCTCTCTATTTGAATAGGGTGTGTGGATGGTGTCATGTTGAGTAGTTTTGGGAGTGTGTCTATAGCAAAGGACATTAAGGGCTCCATGTACTAAGAGGCGGGCGGACAGCTTCTTAACTCGCGAAGCTGTCCGCCCGCCTCCGCTACACACGGGCAGCGGATCTATTGATCCGCTTGCCCGTATGTATCATTACACACTCAGCGGAGTGTGTAATGCCCGCCCCTTCAGTCGCGCGACCAATCACGCGACTGAAGGGGCTGTCAATCACCGAGAGCGAGCGAGCTCTCGGTGATTTTGCTTCGCCACCTAAGAGGTGGCGTAGGGTGTAGGAAGCAGCGGTCTAATGACCGCTGCTTCTTACATTGCGGGAAGCAGGCTCGCATATGCGAACCTGCCCCGCAAAGGCTCCGGAGCAGCTTTCGCTGCTTCGTACATGGAGCCCTAAATCTTGATACTCTATGGTCTCTGGAACTCCAATAATTCTTATGTTATTTCGCCTAGAGCGATCCTCTAGGTCTTCTAGTCTTGTTTGAAAGTTAAGTGAGGTTTTACTATATTGTGAATCGGTGTGTTCAAGGTGACATATCCTATCTTCCAAATCAGAAACCCTAGTTTCCACCTCATTCATCCTTGTAGCAAATTGTCTAATTTCGTTTGTTAATGTATTGATCTCTTGTTTAATTTCTATTTTAAGAGATTCTAATTGAAGTGTAATAGCTTTGGTTATTTGTGCCACTATATCTGCAATTCCAGTGTTAGTAAGATTTATTTCAGATTGTTCTTGTGATTGTTCTAAATGTATCTCTGTTGATTTAGTATGTTTTTTCTCTCTGGTCTTTGGCGGCATGGCTGGTGAGTTACCTTTCGAGGGTGCCATATATTTTTCCATCCGGAAAATGTGTATCTCTTTTTTTTTTTTTCTTTCTTTTTTTTTCTTCTTTTTTTTTAATGACATGTGCAATTTATTATAAAAATTATAATTAATGTACTAAACTGTGATTTTATCAGGTTAAGTTGATACCTGTGTATATTGTGTTCTTATTCAGTGAATTAGTTATAGTGTATAAAGTGCTTAAAAATAAGTGTACTCAAAAGCTAAGGAAAACAAAAAATACCAATAACAATAAAAACAGAAAAAAAAAAAAAACACCAAAAAAAAACCACACAAAAAACAAGCAAACAAAAACAAAACCGTGGTTAGTGTCTATTGCCACGTCAGCCAAGCCAGTGAGTTTTCACTTTCCTCTTCTTCCTTAATTATAAGGGCTTACTTTATATTATACAGTTCCCTTTTGTATAACTAACCTCTCTGGGTTTTACATAAGAAGTATATTACAATGATATGTCCAGTATCTTATTTTATTCTTTTTTCTAGACAGTGTTCGTCCTTTGCGATGGTATTCAACCCAGCTACTAGCTTAATTGGATATATTTTGGCCTTTTACAGTCTCCTACCCATTGGGTTATGGGAGGGCCAATTTCCAGATGCTCAATTGCCTCTTGAGTTGGGGTCTCCCAGTACAGGCTACTTGGGTTTTAGCAACTAAACGTTTCCAGTAGGTTTCCTTCCTTTCTTCTTGTTTGGGACTGTACAGTCTGAACTTCTGGGTCTTTCTATATCCACTGAATATTATAGATTGATCCAATTCTACTCCTACCCTTAGGGTTATGGGAGAGTCCAGTGGATTATATTTATATTAATTCTAGAATTAGGGGTTTACCAATTATCCCCTGTTTTATGCAGAGATAAATTATAAATGTTTAATACACCCAATCTGGTACAAGATTATCTTTAGACAGCAATTGACATTGATACAGTTCAGCTCAGATTACTGCCATTTCTCTTTAGTACTGGGTAACTTATATTCTTATAACAAGCTAGCATGAGTCCAGTAAAGCAAATATATTTTGTTGTGGAATGTTTTGCAAGCAGGTCAAAAGCATTTAAGCGTTTATTAGCCAGTTTCAGTCATAGTCTATATGCTTAGTTTGCTAATTAACAGCCTAAGATTCAGAACAGTTAGTATTCCCTCCACTTTCTCTCTCGGCTCTTGTCAGAGTTATTTCCAGCATTAAATCTTTAAGTCCAGAATTGGGCTCCAGAGAGAGAATGTGGGCCACTTAGTATTTTCAGTTTGCTATAAGCTTACATAACTTATATAACATTTCAAGTCTCTGCCACAGTTCTTAAATGTTTAAGCAATTATGGTCTTATAGCAAGCAAGCATATGTCCAATAAAGCAGCTATAGTTTAGTATAGCGTGTTTGTATGCAGAGGAGCGTTAAGCATTTATTAGAAGATTTCAGTCTATGTGCTTGTTATTTGTTAGTGCCTTAGGGTTAATAGCTGTAATATGTAGCAAAAGAAACAATACCGTTCTCCTTGTATATTCCCTCTGTTGCTGTCTCTGACGATGTCTGAGGCCGGTCCAAGGTTGGTGACGTCACACGCCAACTGTGTATCTTGTCTAGGAACCCGGGGGGAGCAACCAGAGGTAGTAACCAGCCAAATACCCTGCCTTTGGCTTATCGAGTAGAGCTGCTACAGCCACGAATCGATCGCTGCTGTGGGACTTCCGTTGCGCTTCCTCCCAAGTTTGGGTCCGGGCCGTTCTGGTATCTGGCCAAGGTAATTGCGCATCCAAATGTAGGTGTTTGTAAGGCGCCAAGCAATACACCAGCTTCACTCCACCTGCATGCTCCGCCCTGCACCGGAAGTCATCTAATCTTACTAAACAATGAAGTGATGAATCTTTTGAAGTTTATATCTTACATTTGGGACAAATGTGTTTTCTCTTTGTTCTCTCAGATGTATTGACTAGTAATGTGTATCCTAATAGCAAATGGTCTGAGTCATTAGTTTGCTGCAGGTTTAATTGACAAATAGTCTGATGATATTACTGTAGTTAGAGCTTATGACCAAAGGAATGTTTTGTATATAAATTAAATATTAATCTATATGAAAGATATATAGCTTACAGTGGTTCTCACAATTTACCTGACAACAAGATTTCTATGCAAAAGACTCATAATAATTTTTTTTACAGGATTTTCACTTCTTTTAAACTGTAAATTGTGACCCCTTTGCCTTTCTACTTTGTTTCTTTCTAGTAGACCCTTAAACAAGATTGTTCAATCTTGAATGGGATTTTATAGGGGACGAGCCTCCATGCATGCTCAGTACAAACTCATTCACGAGAGCACATATACTATTGAACTCAAAGTCATGAATGCTCGTTCCAGATTACAAGCTCAATAACATATGCACTGTTGTGAAGGAGTTTGGACTTATCATGCATGAAGCCATGCGTTTCTGAGTTTTGTTTGCCTATTTATTTGTTTGTTTTTTTTCTTTTTAAATGGTGCACATAGACTGCTGCTGATCTGGAGGTACACTGTGCAGAGGTTTGGTAAATATTCATGCACGTGGAATACTCCCATATTGTCAGGGGGTAATATCTTTGATATCTTTTTGCACATACAAGTGTGCACACATACACACACACACACACACAGACATACACATGTATGCACATGCACACATATACACACACACATATACACTCACATACAGACACATGCACATACACATACGCACACACACAAACAGACATACACATGTATGCACATGCACACATATACACACACAGACATATACACTCACATACAGACACATGCACATACACACACACACAAACAGACATACACATATATGCACATGCACACATACACACACACACACACACATATACACTCACATACAGACACATGCACATACACTCACGCACACACACACTCTCCATCATTAACATATAATTAACATTCTTTCAATGTATTGAAATTAGAGCTGATGTTCAGAGGCAGAATTCAGCTGGGACCAGCCTCCTGTGCATTGAAATGTTTCCTTTGCAGGACAGCAGCAGTAACTATTGGGCAGCACAACTCCTACATGCTCCATGGTATATTTACACTACCTATCATCACCCTACTCTCTGAGTGAGTGTGTAGGCTGTAACAATTTACTGTGAACAAGCTTCTAATATAATTTAAAATAAATGTTGATTTAAGTATAAAAGAATTAAAAAGCAAGCTTTCTGCGCCTTGCTTATGCTTTCACGAGCAAGTGCATTTTTGAAGCACTGTAGTATAGTATAGTATAGTATAGTATATAGTATAGCACCAACAGATTCTGCAGCACTGCCCATGGGTACAAAGATAAAAGTACAACGGATAAACAATACAATAAAAGACAAAATTTTACAGACAAATACACAGGGAATTGAGGGCTCTATTCCCATGGGAACTTACTATATACTGTATATATATGTGTATATATATATATATATATATATACAGGGAGTGCAGAATTATTAGGCAAGTTTTATTTTTGAGGATTAATTTTATTATTGAACAACAACCATGTTCTCAATGAACCCAAAAAACTCATTAATATCAAAGCTGAATAGTTTTGGAAGTAGTTTTTAGTTTGTTTTTAGTTATAGCTATTTTAGGGGGATATCTGTGTGTGCAGGTGACTATTACTGTGCATAATTATTAGGCAACTTAACAAAAAACAAATATATACCCATTTCAATTATTTATTTTTACCAGTGAAACCAATATAACATCTCAACATTCACAAATATACATTTCTGACATTCAAAAACAAAACAAAAACAAATCAGTGACCAATATAGCCACCTTTCTTTGCAAGGACACTCAAAAGTCTGCCATCCATGGATTCTGTCAGTGTTTTGATCTGTTCACCATCAACATTGCGTGCAGCAGCAACCACAGCCTCCCAGACACTGTTCAGAGAGGTGTACTGTTTTCCCTCCTTGTAAATCTCACATTTGATGATGGACCACAGGTTCTCAATGGGGTTCAGATCAGGTGAACAAGGAGGCCATGTCATTAGATTTTCTTCTTTTATACCCTTTCTTGCCAGCCACACTGTGGAGTACTTGGACGCGTGTGATGGAGCATTGTCCTGCATGAAAATTATGTTTTTCTTGAAGGATGCAGACTTCTTCCTGTACCACTGCTTGAAGAAGGTGTCTTCCAGAAACTGGCAGTAGGACTGGGAGTTGAGCTTGACTCCATCCTCAACCCGAAAAGGCCCCACAAGCTCATCTTTGATGATACCAGCCCAAACCAGTACTCCACCTCCACCTTGCTGGCGTCTGAGTCGGACTGGAGCTCTCTGCCCTTTACCAATCCAGCCACGGGCCCATCCATCTGGCCCATCAAGACTCACTCTCATTTCATCAGTCCATAAAACCTTAGAAAAATCAGTCTTGAGATATTTCTTGGCCCAGTCTTGACGTTTCAGCTTGTGTGTCTTGTTCAGTGGTGGTCGTCTTTCAGCCTTTCTTACCTTGACCATGTCTCTGAGTATTGCACACCTTGTGCTTTTGGGCACTCCAGTGATGTTGCAGCTCTGAAATATGGCCAAACTGGTGGCAAGTGGCATCTTGGCAGCTGCACGCTTGACTTTTCTCAGTTCATGGGCAGTTATTTTGTGCCTTGGTTTTTCCACACGCTTCTTGCGACCCTGTTGACTATTTTGAATGAAACGCTTGATTGTTCGATGATCACGCTTCAGAAGCTTTGCAATTTTAAGAGTGCTGCATCCCTCTGCAAGATATCTCACTATTTTTGACTTTTCTGAGCCTGTCAAGTCCTTCTTTTGACCCATTTTGCCAAAGGAAAGGAAGTTGCCTAATAATTATGCACACCTGATATAGGGTGTTGATGTCATTAGACCACACCCCTTCTCATTACAGAGATGCACATCACCTAATATGCTTAATTGGTAGTAGGCTTTCGAGCCTATACAGCTTGGAGTAAGACAACATGCATAAAGAGGATGATGTGGTCAAAATACTCATTTGCCTAATAATTCTGCACTCCCTGTATATATAAATATATATATATCTCTATATATATATACATACACACACATGTCCACACTATATATACATTCACCGGCAACTTTATTAGGTACATTTAGACATCTAGATGTGGTGAAGATGACTTGCTGAAGTTCAAACTGAGCATCAGAATGGGGAAGAAAGGAGATTTAAGTGACTTTGAACGTGGCATGGTTGTTGGTGCCAGACAGGCTGGTCTAAGTATTTAATATTAAAAAACTGCTGATCTACTGGTATTTTCATGCACAACCATCTCTAGGGTTTACAGATAATGGTCTGAAAAAGAGAAAATATCCAGTGAGTGGCAGTTGTGTGGACGAAAATGCCTTGTTGATGTCAGAGGTCAGAGGAGAATGGGCAGACTGGTTCGAGATGATAGAAAGGCAACAGTAACTCAAATAACCACTTGTTACAACCAAGGTATGCAGAATACCATCTCTGAATGCACAACGCATCGAACCTTGAAGCAGGTGGGCTACAGCAGACCACACCGGTTGCCACTCCTGTCAGCTAAGAACAAGAAACTGAGGCTACAAATCGCACAGGTTCACCGAAATTGGAAAATAGAAGATTGGAAAAACTTTGCTTGGCCTGATGAGTCTCGATTTCAGCTGCGACAGATGGTAGGATCAGAATTTAGCGTAAACAACATTAAAGCATGGATCCATCTTGCCTTGTATCAACGGTTCAGGCTGGTGGTGATGGTGTAATAGTGCCCCTAGGTACCAATTGAGCATTGTTTAAATGCCACGGCCTACCTGAGTATTGTTGCTGACCATGTCCATCCTTTTATGACAACAGTGTACCCATCTTCTAATGGCTACTTCCAGCAGGATAATGCAAAATGTCACAAAGCTCAAATTATCTCAAACTGGTTTCTTGAACATGACAAATAGTTCATTGTACTCCAATGGCATCCAAAGTCACCAAATCTCAATCCAATAGAGCACCTTTGGGATGTGGTGTTGAATCTATGCCATGAAGAATTAAGGCAGTTCTGAAGGCAAAAGGAGGGCCAACCCCAATATATATACAGTATCTAACTGAAGTGAGTCACATTTTTGTAAATATTTTATTATATATTTTCATGTGACAACACTGAAGAAATGACACTTTTCTAAAATGTAAAGTAGTAAGTGTACAGCCTGTATAACAGTATAAATTTGCTGTCCCCTCAAAATAACTCAACACACAACCACTAATGTTTAAACCATTGGCAACAAAAGTGAGTACACCCCTAAGTGGAAATGTCTAAATTGGGCCCAATTAGCCATTTTCCCTACCCGGTTTCATGTGACTCGTTAGTGTTACAAGGTCTCAGGTGGGAATGGGGAGCAGGTGTGTTAAAATTGATGTTATCGCTCTTACACTCTCTCATACTGGTAACTAGAGGTTCAACATGGCACCTCATGGCAAAGAACTCTCTGAGGATCTGAAAAAAAGAATTGTTGCTCTACATAAAGATGGCCTAGGCTATAAGAAGATTGCCAAGACCCTGAAACTGAGCTGCAGCACGGTGGGCAAAACCATACAGTGGTTTCACAAGACAGGTTCCACTCAGAACAGGCCTCGTCATGGTCAACCAAAGAAGTTGAGTGCACATGCTCAGCATTATATCCAGAGATTGTCTTTGGGAAATAAACGTATGAGTGCTGCCAGCATTGCTGCAGAGGTTGAAGGGGTGGGGGGGTCAGCCTGTCAGTGCTCAGACCATATGTCGCACACTGCATCAAATTAGTCTGCATGGCTGTTGTCCCAGAAAGATTATGCACAAGAAAGCCTGCAAACAGTTTGCTGAAGACAAGCAGACTAAGGACATGGATTACTGGAACTATGTCCTGTGATCAGATGAGACCAACATAAACTTATTTGGTTCAGATAGTGTCAAGCGTGTGTGGCAGCAACCAGATGAAGAGTACAAAGACAAGTGTGTCTTGCCTACAGTCAAGCATAGTGGTGGGGGTGTCATGGTCTGGGCCTGTATGAGTGCTGGAAGCACTGGGGAGCTACAGTTAATTGAGGGAACCATGAATGGCAACATGTACTGTGACATACTGAAGTAGAACATGATCCCCACCCTTCGGAGACTGGGCTACAGGGCAGTATTGCAACATGATAACAACCCCAAACACACCTCCAAGACGACCACTGCCTTGCTAAAAAAGCTGAAGGTAAAGGTGATGGACTGACCAAGCATGTCTCCAGACCTAAACCCTATTGAGCATCTGTGGGGCATCCTCAAACGGAATGTGGGGGAACGCAAGGCCTCTGACATTCACCAGCTCTGTGATGTTGTCATGGAGGAGGGGTAGAGGACTCCAGTGGCAACCTGTGAAGCTCTGGTGAACTCCATGCCCAAGAGGGTTAAGGCAGTGCTGGAAAATAATGGTGGCCACACAAAATATTGACACTATGGGCCCAATTTGGACATATCCACTTAGGGGTGTACTCACTTTTGTTGCTAACGGTTTAGAATTAGACATTAATGGCTGTGTGTTGAGTTATTTTGAGGGGGCAGCAAATTTTCACTGTTATACAGGCTGTACACTCACTACTTTACAATCAGCTTTGGGGTGTCATGGAGGAGTGGAAGAGGACTTCAGTGGCAACCTGTGAAGCTCTGGTGAACTCCATGCCCAAATGGTTTAGGCAGTGCTTGAAAATAATGGTGACCACACAAAATATTGACACTTTGGACCCAATTTAGACATTTTCACTTAGGGATGTACTCATTTTTGTTGCGAACGGTTTAGACATGAATGGCTGTGTGTTAAGTTATTTTGAGGGGACAGCAAATTTACACTGTTATACAGGCTGTACACTTACTTCTTTTGCATTGTAGCAAAGTGTCATATCTTCAGTGTTGTCACATGAAATGATATAATAAAATATTTACAAAAATTTGAGGGGTGTGCTCACTTTTGTGAGATACTTGCGCAAGATCTATTTAAAGGACAAAGTCTAATCTTTTCCATTAGTTTTCTTTTCTCTTCAGACAATTATTTAATAAATAGATATTCCTAGGCTATTCATTCAAGAATTCCGACCTTTTAGATAACAATGTGGCACCAAGTAATACAAGCACAAGTCAATGCATCAGCATATTTTCTTAAGATAAAATCTTACAAAAGTTTAATTTATATAACACTCAGTAGAGCTTGTTGGGATGTGGTTAATGTTATGTACACTAAAAACACTGGAGTATTTTATTAGGTGTTATGAAACAGCTTGAAAATATAATTAAAAACAGTCTGCAGAATGAGAGCTTCTCAATTTTTTTTTTCAAGAAAAGCATTTTCTTCATTTTGCAATCATATTCTCCAGTTTTTACTGCTTAAATTAACTTGAGAGGATTGTCTCATTAATTTTGCACTTCTGGTGTAACCAGATAACTTCATTGAATTTTTAATAAAAACACACATTGTTGGAGGTAGAATATATGGCTCTGTCATTGTGATTCAGTACCAAGTTAAGCATTGTTACACTGCAATGACAAAGGGGACTAGTAATATATAATGACAGACACATATCAGTTATATTAGAAAGCTAATGAAAGCAGATACACAGCTGTTTCATTTTGTTTACAACCTCTGGTATTCTTCCACATACATTTTCAAGTAAAAAAAAAAAAACACTATTAAAAATGATATAATTGATATAACTGGTATAATATATCAGAGTAATAGTTCAGGAATGAAACTAGTTCTTTACTTTTCTTCCTTCAGGATTTGAAAGCTTTATTTATCCTACAAAAGAGGCAGCTCTTACATTTTGTCAGATAATTATTTGTGTTCAGTAAAAGCATGTCTCGTTGTCGTGGAGATTTGCGAAAGAACCTTGAAGACACATGTAAGCTGGAAAGCCGCTATAATGTTCTCCTTAATTACATGTTAGAATGACAAAATATAATCTTTTATAAACACATACAAATACATTTCTCCTACAGCAGATATAAAATTAAACATGCATTCAACAAATGACTAAAACATTTGCACTTTGAATTGCAAACCTTTTTATAAATATTAAATACTTTGAAATACTGAACTAAATTGAGTTGCAGCATGAGTGATTTTAATGCATCAGGTCTTTTTATAGCTAAATTTATGTAATGAGTGTACTAGAAATTGAAGGAAGAGATTAAAGTACTGTTTGTCATTTGCAGAGATTTCAGAAGTGCTTATCAGCAGCTCACAGCTGAGTACAGAACAGATTAAAAATGATCTGACAGTAAAGGGACTGACTGCTAAAGTGGGGTTTTACATTCATGCTAATTATGAAGTGCATATTAAACATGGGTCCTGTGATGATAGCAGCTGCAAAGGTCTTTTATCAACACTAAGAGGACAATCTCCCTATACTGAATAATTATAATTAGCCAAATCTATAAGTCTTGATGACTAAGAGCTCTAAATGCTACTATCTTTTGTATTTCCAGTGACTTGTTACATAAGAGGGAAATAATATTCTAAAGTAGTACAAGCAATTTGTCCTCAACCAACAGGCCCCCAATTTAATGTATTTAAATTGTCATTCCTCACTCTCCAAATAAACTTTTTTTTGGTTCCAGTGTATTTCAAGCTTCCTACTTGACACTACTTGGCATTACTAGACTGGAACAAAGTGGAATAAAATAAAAAAATAAAAAAAGTTTGGCTGCTTTTCCTTTAGAATCTTACATAGAAACCCCCCATCATTTTGCATCCTTTTTATGGAATTTTAATTATATATATATATATATATATATACACATCATACACACACACAGAATCAGACTGCACTCAACGACTGGACAGGGTACATATCCCAAGTCACTGTGAACCCCACAGCTCTAAATACTTACAGACAGCTGGACAGTCCCCAGCAAACCAGGTAGATAATCCATGAGCAGCCTGGGTGACAGGTCGAAAGGCAAACTTAAAGAGCCATGATACCCAAATGTTGAAACACTTGAAAGTGATGCAGCATAGCTGTAAAAAGCTGACTTGAAAATATCACCTGAACATCTCTTTGTAAAAAATAAATATATTTTACCTCAAAATGTCCTAAGTATTCACACCCCATTGTAAAAGACTTTAAGCAACAAATCAGTATGCATGTCCCGGGACCGGCAAGGGAGTAAGCCTCATGCACACTCATGTTATTTCCCTATTCAGTTTAAGGAAGCTTCCTCAGAGGGGGGGAAGAGTTCTTTGTGAAACGCGCGTCAGGGGTCCAGCAGGAGCAGCTTTGTCTCTCCTTGTCTTTTATTTTAACTTGCTTACTATGGTTGAAAAATAGTTTACCTCTAACACTTTTGTTAATCACCTCAGCCTAACAGGTGCTTTATACTTAAAAATATAAGCTTAATTCAGCCCTCGGATTGTAGGGGCTTAGTTTAATTCTAAACTTATACTGTTGGCTGATACTTATTATCTACAATTATCTCTCTGGATAATAATAATAATAATAATAATAATAATAATAATAACCATATATATAATACAAGCCTGGTTAAAGTGTTTTTAACTTAGCTTAAGCTATTGTATGAATGATTATTCATTGTTGTGACTTATATTCCCTAATAAAAATAGAAATGTGTGAATGTAATGGAATAATATTTTTCTAAAAAATCCCTAATCAGTCTTGCTGAGTTAACATATACTCTTATCGTGGAGCTAACTCTTCTATACTCAATTGTAAATCTCTTCACAATTAGCTTAGCTAGTTGTTATACTTTCAAAATATCATACTGAGACTAGGAAACATCAAGACAGTTTCAGAATGGAGTAAGATGGATTCCTCCACAACTTGGTTGATGTTTCATAAGTAACCAATGTGAGGACAAACCTACCAATTGTGCAGAGAGGGGCCCTGCCATCCACACCCACTTCAACCTACATAGGGCTAGATTACAAGTGCCACGTTAACACTAACTTACGGCTATATTACAAGTTGAAAGTAAACCTTGCGTCAAAGGTTAGGGCTAAAATAAAAATTGCACTAAACACAACATAAATACATTAAATAAAGTGTTACATCATATATATACACAATCTATGAAAAACTATTTATATAAATATTAATAAAAATATTTTACAATGGTTAAAATGTATATGGTATATCACAAGGTACTTGATTGATTATATATACGTGTGTGTGTGTGCGTCTTAATATGTGTATGTGGGTATGTATATGTTAGGGATGTGCAGCCAAAAATGTTGTTTCCTCTGAAATTTTCGTAATAAATATTTGGGAATATTATTTTCCCCAAATATTCAATTAGTGCACCCCTTTTAGGAATAAAAATGCTTTCTTTACAAAACGAATGCACAAAGCTCGAGCGAAAGCACTTAATAGCACGCCACTTATAATCTGGCCCATAGCCTTCCATATATATTCAACAGTAATAAAATGTCTGTTTTTCCTAAACCTAAACATGGGTTAAAACCCTTAAAATGTATGTTCTTCATTTTGGGAGTCATAACTCATAATAAGACACAAATGCAAGAGAAAACAATTATGCTCTTTATTAAGAAAATAAATTCTCTTTTGAGAGCCCTGATCATTTTAGAATTTTTATTTTATATTATATTAATAAAGATTTGGGCTTACTTACCAAACAGTAGACAGTGCAATCAAGCATATGTAGGTGAAAGTATGTTTGTAGAAAAAAGCACCTGCATTTGCCCTTAAAACCTTCTTAATACTTCTGCAAGTATTCACCACGTTTTTAGAAGCCAGTAACACAGTAGTATATTTTGTGTTTATTACCACTGTACAAGTAAACATAAATTACATAAAAAATATTTTTGCAAAATGTACCAATTCAAAAGGAAAAATCTAAATGCCTTAATAGAAACATAGAAACATAGATATTGACGGCAGATAAGAGCCATAGGCCCAGCAAGTCGGCCCGACCTTACCTAACAGTATAAACTTATCTAGTTTGTAGGATAGCCCTATGCTTGTCCCATGCATTTTTAAAGTCCCCCACAGTGTTTGTTGCTACTACCTCTTGAGGAAGTTTATTCCATAAATCAATCACTCTTTCTGTAAAGAAGTGCTTCCTCAAATTACTCCTGAATCTACTACCCTTTAGCTTGAGCTCATGACCCCTTGTTCTTGAATTTTCCATTTTATGTAAAATACCCACAGCCTCAGTTTTACTAAACCCTTTAATGTACTTGAAAGTTGCTATCATATCACCTCTTTCCCTTCTCTCCTCTAAGCTATACATATTTAGGTCATTGAGCCTATCCTGGTAAGTTTTATTTTTTAGACCATGTACCATTTTGGTAGCCCTCCTTTGCACAGGTTCAAGTTTGTTAATATCCTTCTGAAGATATGGCCTCCAGAACTGCACACAATACTCAAGATGAGGCCTAACTAATGATCTATAAAGTGGCATAAGAACCTTACTATTTCTGCTGCAAATACCTCTACCAATACATCCAAGCATTCTGCTAGCCTTACTCGCTGCATTACTACATTGTTTACTAAGTTTTAAATCATCTGAAATAATAATTCCCAAGTCCTGTTCCTCGTCTGTAACAGTCAGTAAAGTGTCATTGAGTCTGTAATTAACATTTGGATTTTTCTTCCCTAAATGCATTATTTTACACTTTGCTGTGTTAAACTTTAGATCCCAGTCGTTTGTCCAATCCTCCAATTGTTGTATATCACTTCGCATTTTGTCTACCCCCCCCTGGAACATCCAACCTGTTGCAAATTTTTGTATCATCTGCAAAGAGACATACTTTCCCCTGTAGCCCTTTGCTGATATCGCAGATAAATATGTTAAACAAAACAGGCCCCAGAACTGACCCCTGAGGAACACCACTAGTTACAGCCCCCTCTGCTGAATGAACTCCATTTACTAAGACACTTTGTTTTCTGTCCTTAAGCCAGCATTCCACCCAGTTCACAATTTTTGAATCTAGACCAAGGAGATATAGTTTGTGAATAAGTTTATTGTGTGGGACGGTGTCAAATGCTTTGCTGAAATCTAGATATGCTACATCAACTGCTCCTCCCTTGTCTAATACTTTTGTTACATAATCAAAGAAGTCAATTAGATTAGTCTGACATGATCTCCCTGAAGTAAAACCATGCTGATTTTGGTCCTCTAAATTGTTTGTCTTTATGTAAGTCATAATTCTTTCTTTTAAGAGGCTTTCCATTAATTTCCCTACTACTGAAGTTAAACTAACTGGCCTGTAGTTGCCAGATTCTTCTCTACTGCCCTTTTTATGAAGAGGTATTACATTTGCTATTCTCCAATCATCTGGGACAGCTCCTGTTAATAGCGACTGATTAAACAGATCAGTTAATGGGACAGTTAGCACTGATCGAAGTTCTTTTAAAACCCTTGGATGAATATTATCAGGACCCACTGCCTTTGTAACATTTATTTTTGATAATGCTAACAAAACCTCATCCTCTGTAAAAAGATTACTGTTAAGCTTGTTTCTATTTTGCGTAGCATCCCTTAATGTAGACATTGTATCTTCACAATCTTTAGTGAAAACAGAACAGAAGTAATCATTGAGACAGTCTGCAATCTGCTTATCTCCTTCTATTATTCTACCATCAACTGATTTAAATTTTACTATTCGTACCTTATTTTTTCTTCTTTCACTGATATATCTAAAGAATGTTTTGTCCCCATGTTTTACTGACTGTGCTATCTTCTCTTCTGCATGAGCTTTAACCTTCCTAATTAACTGCTTAGTCTTTTTTTGTTGGAGTCTCCATATTTTCATATCATCATCTGCTTGTGTGTGTCTGTAATTTTTATAAGCTATCTTTTTTGTCTTTACAGCATGTGCTACTTCTTTGGAAAACCAAATTGGTTTCCGCTTTCTTTTACTTTTACAGACATGTCTAATACAGTGTGCGGTTGCATCTAAAATGGCACCTTTCACAAATTCCCACTGTTCTTGAACCCCTGTAATAAGAGTTTTCCCCTTTAAATAGATTTTTAGGTATTCTCCCATTAATGAAAAATCTGCCGTCCTAAAGTCTAAAACTTTTGTTTTAGTCTGGGTGGACAGTTCCTGAACATGAATACTAAACCAAACAGATTGATGATCACTGGATCCTAAGTTCTCACCTACAGACACATCTGAAACTGTATCACTGTTTGTAAGTATTAGATCTAATATAGCTTCCTTACGAGTTGGTTCCTTGACTAATTGTTCAAGTGATTCCCCTAGCAGAGATTCAAGAATATACCTGCTTCTAGCCGATCTAGCAGAAGGAATCTTCCAGTCTATATCTGGCAAATTAAAGTCCCCCAGTACTATAACCTTACCCTTCATGGTCATTTTGGTTATTTCATCTAATAACAGATTGTCCAGTTTTTCATCCTGCAATGGAGGCCTATATACAACCCCTATTCTAAAAACATTTTTATCTCCAATGCCTTGATATTTGCTAAGCAAAATATACCTTCAACAAACATATAGGTTATTTAAAAAAAAAAAAAAAGCTTAGTCTCTGTTCAGTCTAAGCTATTTTAATGGAGGGTTTTCATTAACAAAGACTTGCAAAAAAAGGCAAACAAAATGTTGCCAGTAGGTTACCCAAGAGCAATTTGACAATATTCATTGAAGCATAAATCCGTATTCTTAAACCACCAAAAAAAGACAATGTGCTTAATCAGTAATATTGTGGAAATAATGTCTTAAAAGCACATGGTACATTTTCAGTATTTAATAAATAACTTTCTGGGAATGGCCCCAGAATATGGAATCAGTTTTGCACTTTTTATGACAATGAATTCGTCCATGCACTAGTTATCTTCAATAAAACCTTAAGAGACATTTGTCCACCAACAAAGACCAAAGGTTTTCATTCATTTCTAGGATATTATTAGTGTTTCCATTTCTGTTACTATCAGTCTCATTTAAAATGAGCAGCAATGACTTTTTTATTGTAACTACAGACAAAAAGCCTAAGGTCTTGACAAAAGCTCTTTACAGTCATCTTATTAAATCTGTTTTGTCTGAATAACTATAATTACAGTATTATTGCAAGACAGAGTGTATAGAAGGCCTCTGAGGTTTTTATTCAGTTCATGTATCACATCATAATTTCTCTAGTCACATTATCAGCTAAATGTGCCATGGGGTAAATGTAAAAACTGATTTTGAATGAATATGTGGAACTCTTCAAAATGACAGGTAGAGATTAGGTAAACTTCTAATTTATCCATAACCTCTAAATTATGGCATTAGTGACATGATGGTAGATTTAGTGATCTATGTGTCTTAATTTAACTGCAGCATGCTTTGATATTTTGCACACTAGTATTCTTATTTCCAATTTACATGAGGAATTGAAAATTACAATAGCCAAGTGGCATAATCCTTCTATGATTCTTTAATGCCACAAGCTTAGTTGCAGGTGGGCATCATTACTTGCATTCAATTACCAAACACTAAAAAGCTCTAGACTGTCTATGGTTAAGTAAGTGTGAGCTGTGCATTTAAACTATCAAAATACAATTCTCAAATGGTGATACAAACATAGAGAATGTGGATTAGATAAATAGAGGCGCTGGTCTTCAATATTATGGTGCACATTGAAGAAAGAAAACTTGACTTGTGATTTGCAGAAGTTAACAACAAAATAATGTGCAGTATACTCACTCCGAAAATTTCAGAGTTCAGCTTCTTCATAAGGATATATATCCTGATTTTCCCATGATGTGCTTTAGTATCTATAAACAATGGAAATTGCACTGCAGGTGATTGTATCTTTAAATTGATATAAAGTGCAGTATACTCACTCCGAGTAATTCGGAATCCGGCTCCTCAAAGATAGTTGGTAACTTTAGAATACTTCCAAAAACATAGAGAAGCCATGCACATTTTTTAATCAAATTGCTAAAACACACTTTTGTAATGTGATGAAAAAACTATGGACCAGATTACGGGTGGCGTGCTAATGATAGTGCAGGTCGCGATAACATTAGTTTACGACTTAATGTTACAAGTCCATGGTAAAGCACGTTTACCAGAGAAAGGTTAGCATGGCCGGCTTTGCTCAAGCGCAACATATACTTTTAATGAATACTGCAAACGCACTAACTTGCGCTCATATTACAAGTTGGAAGTTCCCAGAAGGAAGGCTCATCTAAAGATGATGTACAAGAAAGCGCACAAACAGTTTGCTGAAGACAAGCAGACTAAGGACATTGATTACTGGAACCATGTCCTGTCCTTTATATATAGCCACAGCGGTCCGAACTCGCTAGATTTGTGTTAACAAAGATTTATTCAAAGGTGACATTTTGGGGAACTTAGCCCCCTTCTTCAGACTAAGTTCCCCGAAATTTTGGGCCCAATTTGGACATTTCCAACTGTTTTGTTGCTAACAGTTTAGACATTAATGGCTGTATGTTGAGTTATTTTGAGGGGACAGCAAATTTACACTGGTATACAGGTTGTACACTCACTACTTTACATTATAGCAAAGTGTAATTTCTTCAGTGTTGTCACATGAAAAGATATAATAAAATATTTACAAAAATGCGAGGGGTGTACTCACTTTTGTAAGATACTGTATATATGTATATATATATATATATATATATATATATATATATATATATATATATATATATATATATATATATATATATATATATATATATAGCCAAAGAGGTCCTCACTCGCTAGATTTTTGTTAACAAAGATTTTTTTCAAAGGTCGGTTTTTAACAAATGGTGTGAATACTGCATGGTCCACTTCTGTTTCAAGCTACGCCCCTGCTGTCTCCAGAAAGTTGTCCACCCAATTCTGATATGTGACTTGTCTCCGATTAGTAGTCCCCTCAGCAGATTGCCAAATAATGTTTAAAGGAAAGAAGGTGACAAAACAGAAAAAAAAAGCTTAATTCTGTTTTTACTTATAAAAACATATATAAATACGTTTAGCCAAATGCACACTTACATTAACAAACCTCAATGATAATGAGGTAACTATGAAACATAAAACAAATAAGATGCCAATGAGGAACTAAAATCCAATTCCTCCTTTATGTGTGAAAGTTCTGTTTAAAATAGAGTTGCACTGGCCGGTTGCAACTTAATTGCAAGTATGTTCTTGGGGTTGAGAGTCAAATCTGACAGTACAATAAGTGCTTAATATGTGAGCCCTTTTCACCTGATGCGTTTCAAAGGATATGCTTTGTGAGCTCCTTCTTCATCAGAGGTATTCTGCAACTCTATTTTAAACAGGCCAGATCACACTTCACACTTACCTCATATGATTGGGGGTGTGTCTAGTAAGTACATTATACAAGCCTCTTGTGGATATTAACTTTTTGGAAACTTCTGAACCCAGTCTCTAAGAATCACCGTTTCATCCTGCAATTTGGGACTATTATTATTATCATTATCTTTTATTATCTTTCGGCGAGATTACGAGTTTTGCTTTAGCCTTAAAAAGCAGCGTTGAGAGGTCCCAACGCTGCTTTTTATCTAACGCTGGTATTGCAAGTTTGGCAGGTAGAGGCTCACCGCTCACTTTTCTTCCGCGACTTTTCCATACTGCAAATCCCCTTACGTCAATTGCGTATCCTATCTTTTTAATGGGATTTGGCTAACGCTGGTATTACAAGTCTTGGAGAAAGTGAGCGGTAGAGCCTCTACCTCCAAGACTTCTACCGCATTTAAAAGTCAGTAGTTAAGAGTTTTATGGGCTAACGCCGGAACATAAAACTCTTAACTACAGTGCTACAAAGTACACTAACACCCATAAACTACCTATGAACCCCTAAACCGAGGCCCCCCCACATCGCAAACACAATAATAAAATTATTTAACCCCTAATCTGCCGACCGGACACCGCCGCCACCTACATTATACCTATGAACCCCTAATCTGCTGCCCCTAACATCGCCGACACCTACATTATATTTATTAACCCCTATTCTGCCACCCCCAACGTCGCCGCCACCTACCTACAATTAATAACCCCTAATCTGCTGACCGGACATCGCCGCCACTATAATAAATGTATTAACCCCTAAACCGCTGCACTCCCGCCTCGCAAACACTATAGTAAATTTTATTAACCCCTAATCTGCCCCCCCAATGTCGCCGCCACCTAGCTACACTTATTAACCCCTAATATCCTGCCCCCAGCATCGCCGCTACTATAATAAAGTTATTAACCCCTAAACCTAAGTCTAACCCTACCCCTAACACCCCCCTAAGTTAAATATAATTTAAATAAATCTAAATAAAATTACTATAATTAAATAAACTACACAGTCATAGATAGGATCGCACAATTTTACCAATCCAGGTATGCCAAGGTGCACTGCTAGCAAGTATCCATCTCCTCCAAAAAGCAGGCACTTACTGGACTTTATTAAAAAATATATACATTTTATTGGCTCATGTTAAAAGACAAACGTTTCGGCACTGCTATGTCCCTCTGTCAATGTCACAAAAAATCGGCAAAGAGTGCAACTAAGCACCCGAAATCAAGTGATATAATTAAATAAATTAATCCTATTTAAAACTAAATACTTACCTATAAAATAAACCCTAATATAGCTACAATTGTAGCTATTTTAGGATTTATATTTATTTTACAGGCAACTTTGTATTTATTTTAACTAGGTATAATAGCTATTAAATAGTTAATAACTATTTAATAGCTACCTAGTTAAAATAATTACAAAATTACCTGTAAAATAAATCCTAACCTAAGTTATAATACACCTAACACTACACTATCAATAAATTAATTAATTAAATAAATTAAATACAATTATCTAAAATTAAATAAAATAAACTAAACTATATTACAAAAAAAACAAACACTAAATTACAAAAAATAAAAAAATATTACAAGAAGTTTAATCTAATTACACCTAATCTAAGACCCCTAATAAAATATAAAAAAACCCAAAATGATAAAAATCCCTATCCTAAACTAAATTACAATGTAATCAGCTCTTTTACCAGCCCTTAAAAGGGTCTTTTGCGGGGCATTGCCCCAAAGTAATCAGCTCTTTTACCTGTAAAAAAAAAGAAATACAATACCCCCCCAACATTACAACCCACCACCCACACACCCCAATTCTAAAACCCACCCTATCCCCCCTTAAAAAAACCTAACACTACCCCATTGAAGATCCCCCTACCTTGAGCCGTGTTCACCCAGCCGGGCACCACTGGTCATCCGATGCGGCAGAAGAGGACATCCAGACCGGCAGAAGTCTTCATCAAATCCGGGCAGAAGAGGTCCTCCAAGCGGAAGATGTCTTCATCCAAGCGGCATATTCTATCTTCAATCAACCGGAGCGGAGCGGAGCCATCTTGAATCCAGCTGACATGGAGCCATCCTCTTCTTCCGATGTCCTAACACAGAATGAAGGTTCTTTTAAATGATGTCATCCAAGATGGCGTCCATCGAATTCCGATTGGCTGATAGGATTCTATCAGCCAATCGGAATTAAGGTAGGAAAAATCTGATTGGCTGATGTAATCAGCCAATCGGATTGAAGTTCAATCCGATTGGCTGATTGGATCAGCCAATAGAATTGACCTTGCATTCTATTTTATTTAGATTTATTTAAATTATATTTAACTTAGGGGGGTGTTAGGGGTAGGGTTAGACTTAGGTTTAGGGGTTAATAACTTTATTATAGTAGTGGCGATGTTGGGGGCGGGAGATTAGGGGTTAATAAGTGTAGGTAGGTGGCAGCTACGTTGGGGGGGCAGATTAGGAGTTAATAAAATTTACTATAGTGTTTGCGAGGCGGGAGTGCGGCGGTTTAGGGGTTAATACATTTATTATAGTGGCAGCGATGTCCGGTCAGCAGATTAGGGGTTAATAAGTGTAGGTAGGTGGCGGCGACGTTGGGGGTGGCAGAATAGGGGTTAATAAATATAATGTAGGTGTCGGCGATGTTAGGGGCAGTAGATTAGGGGTTCATACGGATAATGTAGGTGTCAGCGGTGTCCGGAGCGGCAGATTTGGGGTTAATAATATAATGTAGGTGTCAACAATAGCAGGGGCGGCAGATTAGGGGTTAATAAGTGTAGGATGAGGGGTGTTTAGACTCGGGGTTCATGTTAGGGTATTAGGTGCAGACATAACTTTTGTTTTCCCATAGGAAACAATGGGGCTGCGTTAGAAGCTGGACGCTGCTTTTTTGCAGGTGTTAGGTTTTTTTCCAGCCAGCTCAGCTCCATTGTTTCCTATGGGGAAATCGTGCACGAGCACGTTTTAGCCATTTTACCGCTGACTTAAGCAACGCTGGTATTACAGGCAGAAGTGGAGTTAAATTTGCTCAACGCTCACTTTTCTGAGGCTAACGCAGCCATTCAGAAAACTTGTAATACCAGCGTTGGCTTAAGTGAGCGCTGGAAAAAAAAGTCTTGTTAGCCCCGCAGGTCTTTACCGACAAAACTTGTAATCTAGGCGTTAATGTTTCCCTTTGAAACAAAATAAAGTTTCACTCAATATTATTTTTTCCTCACTTTACATTGATGTTATATTTTCATATTTAATGTTTATGAATTCATAATATACCAATATATTTTTGGAGGGCCTACCAATTGGGGCTGAATTCCTTCCAGCACTCTTTTTTTAGAATATATATATATATATATATATATATATATATATATATATATATATATATATATATATATATATATATATATATATATATGTCTAAATATTTATATATATGTTTATACATATGTATTTATGTGTTTATATTTCTAAATATGTATGGGCACAAATATCAGTAATCACTTGCACACTAACCCACACAGCACTAGATTATTTCTTCACATAATTTTTTTAAGTTATAAGGGCTCAAAGATACCAGGTCTCAGGTGGAGAAATGGTATATACATTTTAGAAGACAATTACTGAAATCTAACAATTTCATGAACTCAGTTGTTACATTGAGAGTAGAATTCTATGTTTTAATTATCCTACAAATAGAAAGTGATCCTTGTATCTGAATTAAATACAACAATTAATTACATTCTCACAAATGTATCTAAAACATGGTGTGGCTGGTTTGTAGAAAATAGAAGAAAAAATATATGAGAATAGACAAAAAAAGTAAGAGACACGGACATGGTTTCAAGCCCAGATAGGCAAGGGAAAGTAAACAAAAATTGTGAATTGTATTTGGTAGATTTGGCATTCATTCCAGGATGGTGTAACTTAATAATGCCACTTAATAATGGAGGATCAGGTGTAGCTACAGTAGTCCAAGGGCTGAAGCCAGTGTCAGGCTTTTGGTGGTTTAGTTCTATGCCTTCAGATTTGTCCTCTGTTAACTGTAGTCCCTATGCTATGGAACATACATCCTAATTGTAATGATATATCAGTTATCATTTGTGTAGTCTATGCCTATCTTGGCCATTAATAAGAGCTATCACAGACAATTCCACTGCCATACAGACTGCAGCTTCTGCTTGGTGGTTCCTCCAATTCTTAACATTAAAAGCGGAAAAACCTGTCAAGTGGAGAAAAAATACTGGAGCTATTCCCTTGATAGTTATTTAAAATGCAGTCTGGGGATGAATAGGAATCAATCTTCACAAACATTGCTCTGCACTCAATAAAGATGATCTATATCAGCAGGGACCACTTTAATAACAGATGGGTACAACTTGATTTTGAAGCTCCAAATGATATTGCTGAAAATAAAAATAGAAATAAAATGGCGACCTGTGCTTCCTTAAAATAATTATTTATTGTATAATAAAAGTATCATGGAAAATGGTCTGGTGAGCAGAAATTTAATAAGCGTTTCACTTGTGTGAAACAATGTCTCTGTAGGTCTGGCTTAGAAATACTGCAGAAATTGTTTGAAATGACAAATTACTAGTTCTGGAATCTTATCTTCTATGCTGCATGTCTTTGCCAACAATCCTTTCCTGTTTGAAAGGGGCTTTATTTTCTAAATAATATTGCCAGAAAAGCACAACATACTGGGACCTATGCAAGTTCATTAAAAGGAGTTTTTAAACGAGGCCATTCTAATCCATCAAAAACACAATTTTCCCATGATTTACTAAGTAGGTTTAATTTCACTTTACTTGTGGTTACTTAATGCATATTTACCATTGAAATTCCTTAGCATTGGTAACTCACTCATGGCTTTGCATTTTTCACTTTATCTAATTCATCAACCTTGACACTTGAAAAAAAATGGTTTCTCCTGTTTAAATACAAAGGACCATTAATCACAGGTCATGAAACCCAGCATAAAATTTAACCAGCTTTCCTATTGGGAGCTACTTGAACATATTGGGTGAGCCAATAACAAGACACATATAGGTGCAACCAACAATCTGCAGCTAGTTCCCAGTAGTGCAATATTACTCTTGAAACTACCTTGGTATGTTCTTCAATAAAGACTGCAAAGAGAACAAAGCAAATTATATACAGGTGTACCCGCTAATACAGCGGGTTAGGGAGCGGAACCCTGCTGTAAAGTGAAAACCGCCTTAAAGTGAAACATGGCAGTTTTAACTTTATTTTCACTTGCCAGTGTGTTTAAAGACTTGAAAACATGTTTGAACTAACATATATTAGGGGTGCAATAGTGCTACGTTTAGTTTAACACTAGTACAGCACAGTATTCAATAAATACTGTACCTGTAAAGTAGTGACAATTACTGTAGTACAATTTGCCACACTATAGCACTGTAATGCAGTAAACAGAGTGAACTAAGCATGACAAAATGGTGCCAGTCACTTTTCTCGCAATCTCACGATAATTACAGCACTATTTCAAAATCCTTGGAGGTTGAACTTCAGCTCCACAAAGCGCTGTAAAATGTGAAGCATTGTAAAGTGAGGTATACCTGTAATAGAAGTTAAATGGAAAGTTATTTAAAATTGCATGCTGTCTGGATCATTAAAGTTTAATTTTGTGCTTACTGTCCCTTTAAATACAATAGAATCACATGATAATTAACAATTGCATAATAAAAAGGCAAAATAATAACACTAATAGGCCAAATTATCAAGCTGTCAACTATGCTGCATTCGCCGGCACCAATACGCTCACCTAACATCGCCTAAGATCGCGGCTGTGGACCTGAATATGCTCTCCTTATTTATAAAAAAAGCTGTCAAAAAGCCACGCACCAAGTACGGGGTGATGAGCAGCTGACTGTTGTTAACTAACAGTCATCAATCTCGCTGCTATTCTGCTTTTTCCCAACTTTATTTATACCCTGTCACTAAACACCGCCACTATACTAAAAAGTTTAACCCCTATCCCGCCGCTCCCGGAGCCCACCGCAACTCTAATAAAGTTATTAACCCCTATCCCTCCACTCCCGGAGCCCACCGCAACTCTAACAAAATTATTAACCCCTATCCCTCCGCTCCCAGAGCCCACCGCAACTCTAATAAAGTTATTAACCCCTATCCCTCCGCTCCCAGAGCCCACCGCAACTCTAATAAAGTTATTAACCCCTATCCCTCCGCTCCCGGAGCCCATCGCAACTCTAATAAAGTTATTAACCCCTATCCCTCCGCTCCCAGAGCCCACCGCAACTCTAATAAAGTTATTAACCCCTATCCCTCCACTCCCAGAGCCCACCGCAACTCTAATAAAGTTATTAACCCCTATCCCTCCGCTCCCGGAGCCCATCGCAACTCTAATAAAGTTATTAACCCCTATCCCTCCGCTCCCGGAGCCCACCGCAACTCTAATAAAGTTATTAACCCCTATCCCGCCACTCCTGGACCGCTCCGCAACTAAATAAATGTATTAACCCCTAAACCCATGGCCTCCCACATCACTACCACTTACCAAACCGATTAACCCCTAAACAGCCAGCCCTCCACATCGCTATAAATTAAATAAAGCTATTAACCCCTAAACCTAACAACCCGCTAACTTTACATTAAATATTAACTCATCCCCATCTTATAATAAATTTAAACTTACCTTTAGAATTAAAATAAAGTATATTAAACTATTAATTAACCTACCCTAACTATTATACTAAAATTACATTAAACTAAAAATTAAATTAACTATATTACATATTTAGAAACCTAACCCTACTCAAGTTATTTAAATCTACTATTAAAAATTACTAATGGCTAGATTACGAGTTTTGCGTTATGAGGGTTGCGGTATTAACTTGCACGTTATTGTCTCCGCTCACTTCCCTACAGTGCTGGTATTACAGGTTTATAAAAACCCGGCGTTAACAGGCAAGAAGTGAGCGTAGAGCAAAATTGAGCTCCATACCGCACTCCAATACCAGCGCTGCTTAAGGCAGCAGTGAGTTGGTTTTACGTGCTCGTGCACGATTTCCCCATACATCAATGGGGATAGCCGGCTGAAAAAAAGTCTAACACCTGCCAAAAAGCAGTGTAAAGCTCTGTAACGTTGCCCCATTGATTCCTATGGGGAAACAAAATGTATGTTTACACCTAACACCCTAACATGAACCCTGAGTCTAAACACCCTTAATCTTACACTTATTAACCCCTAATCTGCCGCCCCTGACATCGCTGACACCTACATTATACTTATTAACCCCTAATCTGCCGCTCCGGACATCGCCGTCACTATAAAAAACATATTAACCCCTAAACCGCCGCACTCCCGCATCGCAAACACTAGTTAAATATTATTAACCCCTAATCTGCTACCCCTAATATCGCCGCCACCTACCTACATTTATTAACCCCTAATCTGCCGCACCCAACGTCGCCGCCACTTTACTAAATTTATTAACCCCTAAACCTAAGTCTAACCCTAACCCTAACATCCAATAACTTAAATATAATTAAAAAAATAAAATAATAAAACCAAACCAATATTATTTAAAAGTTATGAATAAATATTGACAAACTTAATTAAAGGACAGTAAACTCTAAATAATGCAGTTTAGCCAATCAGAGCTGTCTCCATGGTAGATTCACGTGCATGAGCTCAATGTTATCTATATTAAACACATGAACTAACGCCCTCTAGTGGTGAAAAACTATGAAAATGCATTTAGATTAGAAGCGGCCTTCAAGGTCTAAGAAATTAGCATATGAACCTCCTAGGTTTAGCTTTCAACTAAGAATACGAAGAGAACAAAGCAAAATTGGTGATAAAAGTAAATTGGAAAGTTGTTTAAAATTACATGCCCTATCTGAAAGTGTTTTTTGGACTTGACCATCCCTTTAAGATTCTGTACAGTTTAGAGCATTTTTTAGTGAGAATTGTATGTTTAAGAGTTATTTTTAAAAAAATCGCAAATTTTTTCCCCCATATCGCCCAGCAATAAATATATATACCCTAATATATATATATATATATATATATATATATATATATATATATATATATATATATACACAGTATATATATATATACTGTATATATACACAAAATAGAATATTGGCACACATCCACTTCTATATTATCAAAACATTTTAAATATTGCAATAATCACCTATACTCATATATTAAAATTGAGATCTTAGTTACACAATATGGCCGTGTGTATGAAGCCGGAGAGGCTCATTCTTAAATGCATAGTTAAAGCAGGAATGTTTCAGCCCAGAAAGGCAGTGCATTGCAGTGTTAGGACCAGTCAACATTGGGACACCTTGTAAGTTGGTGACTGGCTTTAGTCAGTTATGGCCATATTGTGTAAATAAGATCCCAATTTTAATATATGAGTATAGGTGATTTTTGCAATATTTAAAATGTTTTTATAAAATAGAAGTGGATGTGCGCCAATATTCTTTTTCTGTAATTATTTGGTTTTGTTGACTGCACCCCTGCACCCCTAAGAAGTAATAAAAATAAAAACAATTTTGTAAGGTGTGCTGAACCACATGGATTTGTGTATATATATATATATATATATATATATATATATATATATATATATATATATAAAACAAAGAATATGGGATGGCGCAAGAAATCAGCTAGTATATATACATTAATATAATAATGGATATGTTATCAAAAAAGTGCCAGAAAAGAGAGGAATATTCCCCCAAAAATGTAACTCTAAGCACTATGATAAAAAGAAAAAAAGATACAATCTCACAGATAACAAAGTTAAAATATTTTTAAAAATGGACGATATAGAAAAATAAATAATAAAACAAGTAAATGTCACAGTTCCAGTCAGATTAAATATATATATATGAGATTCCACATATATATGTATAAACAATGCACAAAATCAGCAGTTCTTCATCACTGTTTCCCCTATTAGATGTGCACTTACTTCTAAGACCCTCAATCAAATGAGGTAAGGATGTAGCAGAATTCACAAATGGGCTAGGCGCCTCCTGTAGTATGGATCAGGTGTGTAGTAGTAGATCACTGGTCATATGCTGAATCTTGTCACAGGAATTATAACCAAGCTCCTTATGGGTACTCCGAGTTCCAATGCTTTATGTATGGGCAGAAGACTCTCAGCTCCGGTAACTTTTAATCGTGTGCTCTTTGCGCAATTCCTCCGCCCGCGATATTGACTTTTTGAATTTGACAGTCACTTCAGGAGAAATCCAATTCCCAATCCAATTTTATGTTTACACCTAACACCCTAACATGAACCCCAAGTCTAAACACCCCTAATTTTACACTTATTAACCCCTAATCTGCCGTCTCCGACATTGCCAACACCTGCATTATACTTATTAACCCCTAATCTTCCGCTCCGGACACTGCTGCCACCTACATTATACTTATTAACCCCTAATCTGCTGCCCCCAACATCGCCGCCACCTACATTATATTTATTAACCCATAATCTGCCGCCCCAATGTCGCCGCAACCTACCTACACTTATTAACCCCTAATCTGCCGCCCCCAACATCGCCGCCACTATATTAAATGTATTAACCCCTAAACCTAAGTCTAACCCTAACACCCCCTAACTTAAATATAATTAAAATAAATCTAAATAAAATTACTATAATTAACTAAATTATTCCTATTTAAAACGAAATACTTACCTATAAAATAAACCCTAAGCTAGCTACAATATAATTAATAGTTACATTGTAGCTAGCTTAGGGTTTATTTTTATTTTACATGCAAGTTTATATTTATTTTAACTAGATAGAATAGTTACTAAATAGTTATTAACTATTTAATAACTACCTAGCTAAAATAAATAAAAATGTACCTGTAAAATAAAACCTAACCTAAGTTACAATAACACCTAACACTACACTACAATTAAATAAATTAACTAAATTAAATATAATTAAATAAATTAAATTAGCTAAATCACAAAGAAAACCCACTAAATTGCAGAAAATAAAAAGCAAATTACAGATCTTTAAACTAATTACACCTAATCTAATAACCCTATCAAAATAAAAAAAAGCCCCCCCCCCCAAAATAAAAAAAACGCTAGCCTAAACTAAACTATCAATAGCCCTTAAAAGGGCCTTTTGCGGGGCATTGCCCCAAAGTAATCAGCTCTTTTACCTGTAAAAAAATACAAACAACCCCCCAACAGTAAAACCCGCCACCCACACAACCAACCCCCCAAATAAAATACTAACTAAAAAAACCTAAGCTCCCCATTCCCCTGATAAGGGCATTTGGATGGGCATTGCCCTTAAAGGGGAATTTAGCTCTTTTGCAGGCCCAAAGCCCTAACCTAAAAAATAACCCCACCCAATACACCCTTAAAAAAATCCTAACACTAACCCCCGAAAATTCACTTACCGGGAGAAGTCTTCATCCAAGGGGCAAGATGTCTTCAACGAAGCCGGCAGAAGTGGTCCTTCAGACAGGCAGAAATGGTCCAGAAATGAACTTCAATCCTATTGGCTGATCCAATCACTCAATAGGATTGAGCTTGCATTCTATTGGCTGATTGGAACAGCAAATAGAATGCCAGCTCAATCCTATTGGCTGATTGCATCAGCCAATAGGAATTTGTCTACCTTAATTCTGATTGGCTGATAGAATTCTATCAGCCAATTGGAATTTAAGGGATGCCATCTTGGATGACGTCACTTAAAGAGATATTCATTACGAAGAAGCCGTCGTTTGTAGCGGATGCTCCGCTTCGGATGTCTTGAAGATGAACCTGCTCCACGCCGGAAGGATGAAGATAGAATATCTGCCCGTCTGGAGGACCATTTCTGCCCATCTGGAGGACCACTTCTGCCGGCTTTGTTGAAGAAATTTTGCCGCTTGGATGAAGACTTCTCCCGGTAAGTGAATCTTCAGGGGTTAGTGTAAGGATTTTTTTAAGGGTGTATTGGGTGGGGTTTGTTTTAGGTTAGGGCTTTGGGCCTGCAAAAGAGCTAAATGCCCTTTTAAGGGCAATGCCCATCCAAATACCCTTTTCAGGGCAATGGGGAGCTTAGGTTTTTTTAGTTAGTATTTTATTTGGGGCGTTGGTTGTGTAGGTGGTGGGGTTTACTGTTGGGGGGGGTTGTTTGTATTTTTTTACAGGTAAAAGAGTTGATTACTTTGGGGTAATGCCCTGCAAAAGGCCCTTTTAAGGGCTATTGATAGTTTAGGCTAGGTTTTTTTAGGGGGGCTTTTCTTATTTTGATAGGGCTATTAGATTAGGTGTAATTAGTTTAAAGATCTGTAATTTGTTTTTTATTTTCTGTAATTTAGTGTTTGTTTTTTTTGTAATTTAGCTAATTTAATTTATTTAATTGTTTTTAATGTAGGGAATTTATTTAATTATAGTGTAGTGTTAGGTGTTAGTGTAACTTAGGTTAGGTTTTATTTTACAGGTAAATTTGTATTTATTTTAGCTAGGTAGTTATTAAATATTTAATAACTATTCTACTTAGTTAAAATAAATACAAACTTGCCTTTAAAATAAAAATAAACACTAAGCTAGATACAATGTAACTATTAGTTATATTGTAGCTAGCTTAGGGTTTATTTTATAGGTAAGTATTTAATTTTAAATAGGAATAATTTACGGCTAACTTACGAGTCTTTGGCCGGTCCCAACGCTGCTTTTTAATGCCCGCTGGTATTACGAGTCTTGCAGGTACAGGTGTACCGCTCACTTTTTTTGCCAGACTTGGGAATACTGCAAATCCACTTACGTCAATTGCGTATCCTCTTTTATCAATGGGACTTGCATAGCGCCGTTATTACGAGTCAGACAAAAAGTGAGCGGTAGACCCTCTCCTGTCAACACTGGTACCGCATTTTAAAGTCAGTAGTTAAGAGTTTTACACTACAACACTGTAGCATAAACCTCTTAACTAAAGTGCTAAAAAGTACACTAACACCCATAAATTACCTATTAACCCCTAAACCGAGGCCCTCCCGCATCGCAAACCCTAAAATTAAATTTTTAACCCCTAATCTGCCGAACCGGACATCACTGCCACTATAATAAATATATTAAACTAAACTACCGCACTCCCACCTCACAAACATTATTTAAATATTATTAACCCCTAATCTGCCGTCCCTAACATCGCCAACACCTATCTACATTTATTGACCCCTAATCTGCTGCCCCCAACGTCGCCGCCACTATACTAAAGTTATTAACCCCTAAGTCTAAGCCTAACCCCCCCTAACTTAAATATAATTTAAATAAATCTAAATAAAATTACTATCATTAACTAAATTATTCCTATTTAAAACTAAATACTTACCTATAAAATAAACCCTAAGCTAGCTACAATATAACTAATAGTTACATTGTATCTAGCTTAGGGTTTATTTTTATTTTACAGGCAAGTTTGTATTTATTTTAACTAGGTGCAATAGTTATTAAATAGTTATTAACTATTTAATAACTACCTAGCTAAAGTAAATGCAAAGTTACCTGTAAAATAAAACCTATCCTAAGTTACAATTACACCTAACACTACACTACAATAAAATTAATTCCCTAAGTTAAATAAAATTAAATACAATTAAATAAAATTAGCTAAAGTACAAAAAAACAAACACTAAATTACAGAAAATAATAAACAAATTACAAGATTTTTAAGATAATTACACCTAATCTAATCCCCATAACAAAATAAAAAAGCCCTACTTTACACTAAATTACAAATAGCCCTTAAAAGGGCCTTTTGCGGGGCATTGCCCCAAAGTAATCAGCTCTCTTACCTGTAAAAAAAATTACAAATCCCCCCCAACATTAAAACCCACCACCCACACAACCAACCCTACTCTAACACCCACCCAATACCCCCTTAAAAAAACCTAACACTAACACTAACCCCTTGAAGATCACCCAACCGGGCCGAAGTCCTCAACGAAGCCGGGAGAAGTCTTCATCCAAGCTGGGCGAAGTGGTCCTCCAGATGGGCAGAAGTCTTCATCCAGACAGCATCTTCTATCTTCATCCATCCGGTTCGGAGCGGGTCCATCTTCAAGACATCCGACGCAGAGCATCCTCTTCAATCGATGGCTAACACAGAATGAAGGTACCTTTAAGTGATGTCCTCCAAGATGGCGTCCCTTCAATTACAATTGGCTGATAGAATTCTATCAGCCAATTGGAACTAAGGTAGAAAAAATCCTATTGGCTGATGCAATAAGCCAATGGGATTGAAGTTCAATCCTATTGGCTGATCCAATCAGTCAATATAATGCAAGCTCAATCCTACTGGCTGATTGGATCAGCCAATAGGATTGAACTTCAATCCTATTGACTGATTGCATCAGCCAATAGGATTTTTCCTACCTTAATTCCGATTGGCCAATCCTTTCAATCGGAATTGAAGGGACGCCATCTTGGATGACGTCACTTAAAGGTACCTTCATTCTGTGTTAACCATCGATTGAAGAGGATGCTCCACGTCGGATGTATTGAAGATGGACCCGCTCCACGCCGGATGGATGAATATAGAAGATGCCGTCTGGATGAAGACTTCTGCCCGTCTGGAGGACCACTTGGCCCGGCTTGGATGAAGACTTCTCCCGGCTTTGTTGAGGACTTTGGCCCGGTTGGTGAAGACTTCTCCTGGTAAGGTGATCTTCAAGGGGTTAGTGTTAGTTTTTTTAAGGGGGTATTGGGTGTGTTTTAGAGTAGGTTTGGTTGTGTGGGTGGTGGGTTTTAATGTTGGGGGGATTTGTAATTTTTTTTACAGGTAAGAGAGCTGATTACTTTGGGGCAATGCCCCGCAAAAGGCCCTTTTAAGGGCTATTTGTAATTTAGTGAAGGGTAGGGCTTTTTTTATTTTGGGGGGCTTTTTTATTTTGTTAGGGGGATTAGATTAGGTGTAATTAGTTTAAAAATCTTGTAATTTGTTTATTATTTTCTGTAATTTAGTGTTTGGTTTTTTGTACTTTAGATAATTTTATTTAATTGTATTTAATTTAGGGAATTAATTTAATTATAGTGTAGTGTTAGGTGTAATTGTAACTTAGGTTAGGTTTTAGTTTACAGGTAAATTTGTATTTATTTTAGCTAGGTAGTTAGTAAATAGTTATTAACTATTTAGTAACTATTCTACCTAGTTGCAATAAATACAAACTTGCCTGTAAAAAAAAATAAACCCTAAGCTAGATACAATGTAACTATTAGTTATATTGTAGCTAGTTTAGGGTTTATTTTATAGGTAAGTATTTAGTTTTAAATAGGAATAATTTAGTTAATTATAGTAATTTTATTTAGATTTATTGTAATTATATTTAAGTTAGGGGGTGTTAGGTTTAGGTTTAGACTTAGGTTTAGGGGTTAATAACTTTAATATAGTGGTGGCGACGTTGGGGGTGGCAGATTAGGGGTTAATAAATGTAGGTAGGTGGTGGGGATGTTAGGGACGGCAGATTAAGGGTTAATAATATTTAACTAATGTTTGCGAGGCAGAAGTGCAGCGGTTTATAGTGGCGGCGTAGGTGTAGGTAGGTGGCGGCGACATTGGGGGCGGCAGATTTGGTTGTTAATAAATATAACGTAGGTGTCTGCGATGTTGGGGGCAGCAGATTAGGGGTTCATAAGTATAATGTAGGTGGCGGCGGTTTCCGGAGCGACAGATTAGGGGTTAATAATATAATGTAGGTGGCAGCGATGTTGGGGCGGTAGATTAGGGGTTAATAAGTGTAAGATTAGGGGTGTTTAGACTCGGGGTTCATCTTAGGGTGTTAGGTGTAGACATAACTTTTATTTCCCCATAGGAATAAATGGGGCTGTATTAAGGAGCTTTATGCTGCTTTTTTGCAATTGTAGACTTTTTTTCAGCCGGCTCTCCCCATCGATTCCTATGGGGAAATTGTGCACGAGCATGTTACACCAGCTCACCGCTAACGTAATCAGTGCTGGTATTGGAGTGCGGTAAGGAGCACAATTTTGCTCAACGCTCACTTCTTGTCTGGGTTGTAAAAACCCATTATACCAGCGCTGTCTGTAAGTGAGAGGTGAGCATAAACTGTTTGTTAGCACCGCATAGCCTCTAACGCAAAACTCGTAATCTAGGTGTTAGTTAATTATAGCAATTTTCTTTAGATTTATTTAAATTATATTTAAGTTAGGGGGTGTTAGGGTTAGGGTTAGACTTGTATTTAGGGGTTAATACATTTAATATAGTAGCGGCGACGTTGGGGACGGCAGATTAGGGGTTAATAAGTATAATGTAGGTGGCGGCGATGTTAGGGGAGGCAGATTAGGGGTTAATAATATTTAACTAGTGTTTGCAAGGTGGGAGTACGGCGGTTTAGTGGTTAATATGTTGATTCTAGTGGCGGCGATGTCCGGAGCAGCAGATTAGGGGTTAAAAATGTTATTATAGTGTTTATGATGTGGGAGGGCCTCGGTTTAGGGGTTAATAGGTAGTTTATGGGTGTTAGTGTACTTTAGTTATGAGTTTTATGCTACAGCGTTGTAGTGTAAAACTCATAACTACTGACTTTAAAATTTGTTAGGAATCTTGGAGGTAGAGGGTGTACCGCTCACTTTTTGGCCTCCCAGGACAGACTTGTAATACCAGCGCTATGGAAGTCCCATAGAAAAAAGGGTTTACAAAGTTTACGTAAGTCGGTTTGCGGTAAGGCCAAAGAAGTGTGCGGTGCCCCTAAACCTGCAACACTCGTAATAGCAGCAGGCGTAAAAAAGCAGCGTTAAGACCTGTTAACGCTGCTTTTTTACTTTAACGCACAACTCGTAATCTAGCTGATTGTATTTGTAAAACCATAGGTGCATTCTTGTGGCTGGCATGACAGTTAGTTGAGGGATAATATTTGTGGAATGTTTTTAATTATTTTTTTTTACTCTACAAGAGAGTAAGAGAGAAGTTTGGCAGTTAGCGTGGAATAAAACACTTTCCCCTATGCTCATTATTTGCATCAGGGAATAGTGTACGTGACAGCCTGCACTGAGGAAAGTTTAGGTTTCACCTTTCATTTTTAATCTCTATGTATTTCTGCATACCTGGTGGGTGTTTTCTCAGGAAATTAATCTACATTGTATCATTATTTAAATAACATTTGGGCCTTAAGTCTAGTAGGTGTTTAAATTAATGAGTACCCTGTTTATGTTTGTAAAAATAATTGTATCACTTTTGCTTAAAGTTGATTGGACAATATCCATGTAGACAAATCTGTAACTGATGCACATTTACCTTGCAGCATAAAGTATTTGTACCCTTGGGCTATTATAATATAACCTCTAGCTAAGAGTTAATTGAACTTGGTAAAACAATTACAAAATATAATAACAAAATAATAGCTGCTGGAATGTGGTTTAAACACAAACTCTTGAGAGCTATATAAATTGTACAGCTTCTTAAACATAGCATACCGTGCTTGAAAGACAAATTTAACAGAGAATTTTTTTCCCCCTGCAAGTATATTTCAGGAAATTACTTTCATGCATGATTATTTTTCTAAAACTCTGCTCTGTTCCTGATTGAAAGGAATATGTTCTATATTTATTTTTGTTCATTCAATCAAAAAAGTAGAGTAACATTAAGTTCTCAGAAGACCTACGCAATGTCTGCACTAAGAATCTGATAATATCAAACAAATGAGACTGTGAGACACTGGCAATTTCTACGCATTAAATCATGTAAAAGAGCATCGTTACTGATACCTAATCATTCACATACAGACATATATAATGTCTAGAAAAATAATAGTCTGATTTATATGTATGAAATAATTTTCACATAAGATTCCTACCATTAGAATATGTCGACCCAAAACTGCTTGTAGCCTTTTACCATCAAAGCAAAAATTGCAGAGCATGCATTAAATATGAGTTTCTAAATCATTATAAATGTGTGAAGACTTTTTAAAAAATGTAAATTTTCTTATGGTTAGATATGTGCGATTTGTTTCGGATCGATTCGGAAATTCTGATCGAACCGAATTTCCAAATTAAAATACTGCCGAATTTACAGAATAAATCCGAATGACTTCGGATTTATTCAGTAAATTAGGATGGCCATGGATTACACTAGTATTGTACAGTATAAATCTAATCCAACCTAACACTTACCGAAATTCCGAACCGAATCGAACCGAATTCAGCCGAATTTAGTACATAATATTAATACTAGTCTAATATTCCACCTAACACTTACCGAAATTCCGAATTTCCGAACCGAACCGAATCCAACCGAATCCGAAACAAATCCGAACCGAATTGATTCAAATTTTTCCGAATTCGAATCGCTCCGAACCGAAATTCGAAAAAATCAGAATCGATCCGAACCGAATTTTTTCGCCATGCACATGTCTACTTATGGTTATAACAATAATTTCTACTGGTTTAAGTGTGCATGCTATTTGACTTTGCTAATGGACACAACAATTCTTACAACTTTTTTTGTTGTAAAAAAACAAGTTTATGCTTCAAAAACATATTTCAAATGTTACTTCATGTGCTCTTTAATATATATATATATATATATATATTGCAGTAAGTAGAATGCCTAGCACGTTTTTGCAAAAGTATAAATAGAGCTTATTTCATTCTGATCTTATATATTTTATGAAGGCATTTTATACAATGCCTAGGTGTTCTATAGAATGCCTAGCTTTTATTGTCAAAGTATGAAATGAGCTTATGAGCTTATTTCATTCTGAAATTATATATTTTATCCAGGCATTTTATAGAATGCCTAGGTATTCATAGAATGTCTATCTTACTTCATCAACATATAATAGAATAGACAAAAAGGGGGAACACTTTACAAATTAATTGAAACCTTCAAAACCCAAAATAATTTCAAATAGAATGGAAAACATAGATGAGAACATTTGAAGAATGAACTGGTATCTGAAACCTAAATGAAAGAAAAATCTTCTGATAAATGTTGCATAATTGTTTCAGTCTTCTCAGAAGAGAACATTCAATGAAAGCTAAACTTGACAAAAATATATTGTGATGAACAGTCCATCATTTTAGTCTTCTATTTATTGCAGCAGTCTGAACTTGAATGACATTTTACACAGATGAGAAAATTGCATTAACGAACTGGTATCTGAAGCCTACTGAATTTTATGAACAAACTGAATTTTTTTTTTTTTTTTTTTTTATAAGAAGTTTTTATTGAAATAAGATATTCTCAGTTACATAAAAAATATAAGAGATATACTTGGAGCATGCAGGCTCCCAACGTGAATACAGAAGGAAAGTCTAAACAGTTTCAACATTCCATATTAAAGTATATGTATAAGATGGAAGATAGGTATAAGATAATTCTTATCTTTAGAAGGAATAAGTTGGGGTAGGGGGAGAGGGGAGGGAAGGGTGAGGTGGGGGGGGGGAGTAAAGGTGGGGGAAGAACTCTTACTCAGTAGAGAGACAAGGCGATCATTTCTAATGTATCTCCGCCTCAGGTTTTGGGGACCAAGTAGTGTCGTAATGGGTTTGCCAGTCTGCCCAGACTCAATTCAAATAGGTCCGAGATATTTAAAGAATAGAAAATGTTTTTCTCCATATTATAAATAAATGCCATATAATTTAAAATATATGACCATTTTGGGGGAGTGTTGGACTTCCATGCTTTAGCTATAGCTGTTTTAGTAGCTGTAAGTAAGTAAATAGCTAAGTAGGCTTGATGTTTAGGTAATTTAAGAATACCAATGTGGAGGAGGGCATTAGAGGGTTTCATGGGGAGTGCTATACCTAATCTCGCTAATGTCCGAAAACAGGTGTTCCATAAGGGTCTCAGCTTGGGGCAATCCCACCATATGTGTAGAGAATCTCCTTTGTTACCACAATTACGCCAGCACAAGGGAGATGAAGTGTTAAACATTTTACTAAGTCTAGCGGGGGTGAGATACCAATGTGTAAGTATTTTATAATATGTTTCAAAGAGAGTAACACAATGTAATGCTTTTTTGGTAAGAGAGATAACATATTGCCATGTCTGTGGTGTTACAGTCATGTGTAATAGGGATTCCCATTTGAGCAGATGTGGGAGCTTATTCTCGGAGTCTGTGTTCCCTATTAGGGTGTAGTGTGTGGAAAGGGGTCTGTGTAATTTGCATCCTTGTTGCCAAATCGTTTCCCACAGTGTTCTAGGTCGATGTAGTTCAGGTTTGAAGCCCCAACTGAGAAGGAAACTCTTCAGTCTTGTGTATTCAAAAGTCATGTGCCTGGGTAAGCTAATGTCAGCTTTTATTTCTGAAAGTGTAATGAAGCAAGGAGTTGGGGAAGTAACCCAGAGATCAGTAACTGTCTGTATTCCTGCTTGGGCCCAACCATGGGGGTGGGAGTCAGGTAAGCCTCGGAGTAGGCCCGTCAGGGGAGTGATGGGTGAAGGATGTGGGGCAATATGTGGGTAGTGTCTCAGCTTATCCCACATGGCAAGACATTCTCTTATTATAAGGTTATTAATATCTGTGGTTCGTCTTAAATGAAGGGGAATCCAGATCAGATCTGGCAGGTATATATGGTTTGGGAGCGAGGCTTGTTCTATGACTTTCCACTTACTCTGAGATTCCTTCACACCCCACTGCGATATATGGGTAAGCATGGCTCCTTCATAGTACCTTAATATTGAGGGGGAGGCTATTCCTCCTCTCTGAAGGGGGCTATGGAGGATTTTCTGCGCTACTCTTGGGGGTTTGTGTTGCCATATATATTTTGTGAACTCGCTCTGGAATTGACGCAGCAAGTATCCTGGGATGCGGAAATGGAGGCATCTAAAAAGATAAGTAATTTTTGGGAAAAATTAAATTTTTAGGGCCGTTAATCTGCCTATCGATGATATGTAGGTGTAATCCCATTTATCTTTCAGAGTGCGCAGTTCAGACAGAAGTGGTAAGTAATTCTCCCTGATCATCTGAGGGATATTATGGGATATCTTAACCCCTAGATGTGATATTTAATTGGTGGTGCAGTGGGCTCCGTATTGGGCTGAGAGGGTGTCAGCTGTATCTTGGGAAAAACCCCAATTATAAATTTCTGTTTTATCTAAGTTTAATTTATAAAGGGACATACGGCCAAAAGATTCTATGATTTCCTTCAGTCTCGGGAATGAGGATAAAGGGTCTGAAGAAAATATCGTTATGTCATCTGCAAAGAGTGCTATTTTATTAACAGTGCCATGCAGACGAATGCCATCTATCTTTTTGTCCTGCCTGATTTGTTCCGCTAACGGCTTGATCGCAAGGGCAAAGAGGAGGGGTGAAAGTGGACACCCCAGCCTGGTGCCATTAGATATTGGAAAAAGGGGTGAGGTAAAGCCCAGGCCTCTAACTACTGCCGAAGGGGTAGAGTAGAGAGCTTGTATTGCCTTAATGATTTGGTCTGGAAAGCCAAATGCCTTAAGGACCTCCCATAAGTAGGACCATCGAACACGGTCAAAAGCCTTCTCTGCATTTAACGAGATTACAGAGAATGGCCTATTAAGTCTAGCAGATTCTGAACAGATATTTAGCAGACGCCTAGTATTATCAGGCCCTTCACGGTGTGGGATAAATCCTACCTGATCCAAGTTTATATGTTGTGGTAGGAGTCTAGAGATGTGGATAGCAAGTAGTTTGGCGTATATTTTAACATCCAAGTTAATCAAGGAGATTGGTCTGTAATTAGAACAGAGAGATGGGTCTTTTTGTGGTTTGGGGATAGTGGTCACTGTGGCTTCTAATAATTCCCTACAAAAGCTTCCCTGGTCTCTAGCTTGGTTAAAGAATCTTAGTAGTAAAGGGGTTAGCTCATTTATATATGTTTTATAAAACGCTGCTGAGAAGCCGTCTGGGCCTGGTGCTTTAAAAGGTTTTAAGTGTGCTATTACCTGTTTGATTTCTTTTAGCGTGAAGGGAGATAAGAGTGCTTCTTGGTCATCTGATGACAAGGACGGAAGATTTATGTTTCTCAGAAAGGAACAAATACTAGAAGTAGGGGCTAGGGAATGTCCTGCACTATTTTCTAAATTATATAATTTTGAATAAATTTTTTCGAAACAGGCTCCAATTTCAGAGGGTTTACGATAAATCTGATTCTCCGATTGAATGTGGTGAATTCTTGATGAGCTCGTTCTATTTTTAAGCTCAAACTGAAATTTTTTATTAACAAAAGCTAAACTCGACAAACTTATTCTGATTATTATTATTGAACTTATATTTATTTCAGTTGTCTGAACTTGAATGTCATTTTACACAGATAAGAAAATTGTGTTAACGAATTGGTATCTGAAAATTGCTAAATTTGATTAATGAACTGGTATCTGAAACCTAAACCAAATAAAAATATTCTGATGAACATTGCATCATTTTAGTCTTATTGCATCATTTGCTGGTGTAGATGTAGGAGCTGTAAATGTTTTAGCTGGTGTAGATTTAGGAGCTGTAAATGCTTGAGCAGGTGTAGATGTAAGAGGTGTAGATTATTGAGGTGGTGTCGATTTTAAAATATCATATATCTCCTCCTCTTGGTCCCATATGTTAGGTTCTTCAACCAATTCAATGATTTCTTCATCTTAGCTCATCATTTGTTCTAACTCTTCTTTAGATAGATTTGATGTGCTTAACCCGATCTTTACTCTTGATACCAGCATGATAGGCCTGTGTCACGTCCGTGCCCTTCTTTGAACCGGGACTCCTGGTTTGCAGCCATTTACTTTGTCTTTGAGCCATTGGAGGGCTCAGGTTACAATGATCATCTCTGAGACCAGCTGCCTACACTGGCCTTGGTCTTCTTTTGCCTGCCAGTAGTTCTCTCATTAGTCAGATTATAAAAGGATGCTACACAGTCTCCTCCATGCCCTGACATTGTGGTTCACTCTCTTTGTTTGTGCATCTGAATTGTATCCTGTATCCTGCATCCTGCTGAATTGTTATTTTTCTGGCTCCTGAACCTAGCAAGTCTACTAACCATTCTTCTGGATTATCCCTGTGCTTGTCAAAAGATCAGATTGCTTCTTGGCTTCCTGCATCCTACCTTGAACATGGACTTTGCTGTTGTCTTGTTTTATATAACTTCTGCCAATGTATACTGGCCTTGTCCTGTTCTCGGTCCCTTTGTGGGCATTCTTGCAGTCTCAGTCCTGGTGTGTGCACTCCAGTCCTCAGCTCCAATATGGGCACTTCAATCCTTGCCCTTGGTGTGGGCACTCAAGTCCTTGGCTATGGTGTGGGCACTACTCCTAGTCCTGTAGCTCCTGCCAAGGCTGGGACCCTGTTACAGCATATGCTAAAATGCCAAGCATATACCCTGTTCCAGCATGAGTTCACCTTCAAAGGAACAGAACCTGTTTCAGTGTATGCTCAGCTACCAAGGTCCCAATGCAAGCATTCCTCCTGTCCAAGGTCCTGGTGTGGGCACTCCTGCTACACAACATCCAAGTCCTGTGTCTCTTGTGACACAGCTTCCAAGTCCTGTGTCCTGTTTACAGCTCCACAGCATCCAAGTCCTGTGTACAGCTCCACAGTGTCCAAGTCCAGGATTCAGCTCTACAATTTCCAGATCCTGTTCCTGTACAATAAACTTTTTCTTTAGTGTTGCCAATTTGCATAAAAGGAGAACTAGCACTATGAAACACATACCATTGGCCCCTTTAAACTCACAAGGAAAACTTAAGCCATACACCTCTACCCAGGGTCGGATCCAGAGCCAAAAATTGGGTGGGGCAATGTGCCAGATTGTAAACAACCTTCATTCTCTGGTGTAGCTTCAGGCTCCATCATGCACATACTGCTAGTCCCAGTGTACACTACATGGAATGGGGATAACTGAAGCCTCAGGGACACAAGGAGAACAAAATGAAGAGCCCACACACATTAACACAGCGACTAGAAGGCAGCACTGCAGTGCCCAGGGTACCTGGCAGTGACAATCATGAGTATTAGAGTTACAGCTTACCCTGCAAATAACAGTGAGTCATCTTCACCCTGTGCCCTGGAGAGTGACCTCTTTAAGTGCCCCTGCCCTCGCTCTATGATGTGCACTGATAGTGCTTAAATATTCAAGCTGCTCTTTCAGTCTGTATGTTGGGGGCTTATCCCATAACTGCACCTTCGGCATCACATGGACTGATAATTAAACCTCTACCACCTTTTATTTATGGTAAAGAACTGCCTCATCTCTTGTCCTGGAAGCTGATAACTGAAATAGTTCCTCCTTATAGACTGAAAGACCCCCAGTTTGTTTATGCCCATATGGTCCTGGCAATGACTCATCTGACTGCTGTTTCCTCTTTGCTCTGATTACTATTGTCTATTATGACCAACTCAGAGCCCCTGCAGCATTGTGCTGTACTAAACATTTTTTTAGGATTATTTTTTATTGCATACATTTCAGGGTGCCTTGCAACAGTACCCTGGGTCTTCTATATCCCTTGACCCATCCCCCCCCCCCCAAAAAAAAAAAGAATAACGCTTCTCAAGATAAAGGCAGAATATTTTTTTACAGTATTTAAAGGGTTTTCATTTAAAATAATTGCACCACTAATTATCATTTTATTGTTGTAATAGTTAAAAGAGTATCATATTCAAAATGTAATTCCTGGTAAATTCATCAATGAAAATGAAAGACTGTAGCAATATGCAGGTTACATTTTTCAACTCTGTGGCAAAATAGTTTTTATTTCATACATTGTCTAAAATGAACAAGTCATTATAGAGAATGCCTAGGAAATGTGTAAACATGATTTTATTCAATACATTGCCTGGAAGTTTTAGACATTCTATAGAATGCCTAAATTTCATATTTTGGGCTAGACTACAATTGGAGCGTAAATTTATCGCACCCCAGCAAACGGGCATGCGATAAATAACCAGCCATTACAAGTGTCTGGTTATTGCTAACGAGAGCTGGTCTTAGCAATTAGGGCTTATAAAATTAACCAGAGATCAGATCTCTGGTTAATTTTATAAATGAGCCCCAAATGCCCCAAACTACAGTGTAGTGTATTTTATTAAAAAATAAAAATTGTACCATTTTTTTTTTTATAAAATAACTGCACTAGGTAGTATTTTGAGGGTAAATTTGGTGGGAGTGGGGTGCCTAAAAAAGTGCCTTTACATTGTCAGAACTGTGTGTTCCCTGTAAATATATATGTATATGCTTATATACATATATATATTTATGTGTTATTATGTGTATATACATATATTAACACACATATATATATGGATATAATCATATACATATATATTTATATTTGCTGCCATAACTGCACTACTTACCCCCTTCACTGCACTTAGGTTTTGAAGCTGTCTCTGATGGCGTCAGAATGAGGCTCCCATTGGAACTTATGGAAGCACACTTTTGTGAGCGCAAAGTTTCCTAGCATCGTGCTTAACTTGTAATACCAGCCCACATTAACGTGAGCTGGTATTACTCAGAGGAGCACTATATTTAGCGCTCCACTTGTAATCTAGCCTTTGCCTATAACATATATATATATATATATATATATATATATATATATATATATATATAGCAAACAAATCTTTTTTCCACAAGTGTAAGCTGTATAAATGAATCCAATGTAAAATCACACTCCCATATGCAGCTATGAAACAGTCACTGTTCATAAATTTGAAGTGACCAAACGTAAGTTCACGAAAGGATAAACACAAGTCCCACAGTAAGATCCAAAATACCCAATCAACTGTATCAGCCCAAGCACCTTGGCAGGTGAGTGTGAACTTTGTTAATGTGGATAACACGTCCCTTGTATATGTATATGTTAGTGGTAGTGGACCCTCAAACGAGCAGCCTGTGCTCAAATAGTGTATAACTGTTCCCACTTACCGCTCCTCAGAAAGACTGCTCAATCCGCCGGATCCCCGGCTTCCAAAGGCTGTCTCTGCCGCAATCGGCGGCGTTCTGTCATCCAGGGGGTGTGTCCATCACATGGTTCTTGTGTAACCAATCACTTATTCAGAAAGGCAATGTCCTCAGCTGCTATTAGAATCTGAAAAGTTATGGAAAGTGTGGGCGAGCTCCCTTTGCCTCTGGAAGCCTGGAAAATGTATAACAGCAAAAAAAAGAAAGATTTCCCAGAGGCAAAGCAAAGTGTAGTATAAAATAAAAATGTATTGTTCCAATCAATAAAACAACCCAGGAGGGGTCCCAGTCAGTCTCAGTAAAACAGCACAATTGTACTGTGAGTTGACATGTTTTGGCTAGTGTGCCGTAATCATAACTAAACTAGTACACTTGTGTAACCTATTTAATAGCAAAACTTAGTACTGATTGGTCCTGTGTAAACCAATAGATGTGTGTCTAAACTGAGTACTAGAAATATTAACCCTTATTATTACTTCACTTCCTGAGTCAAGACATATAAGATATACATTTTAAAGAAACAGCTCCATATGTACCTAGTGCATAGATAATACAAAACACACAATAATAATATGTCTGTAGTACATTGGACAGGGTGTCTATACAGATCTCAAGGACATATACATCAAAAAGACTTATGCAATAATAAAGGGTCAAGAGTGTTAACCCTCAACTGGAAATAGGTAGTGAAGTAATAATAAGTTTCTAGTACTCAGTTTAGACACACATCTATTGGTTTACACAGGACCAATCAGTACTAAGTTTTGCTATTAAATAGGTTACACAAGTGTACTAGTTTAGTTATGATTACGGCACACTAGCCAAAACATGTCAATTCACAGTACAATTGTGCTGTTTTACTGAGACTGACTGGGACCCCTCCTGGGTTATTTTATCGATTGGAACAAAACATTTTCATTTTATACTATACTTTGCTTTGCATCTGTGAAATTTTCCTTTTTTTGCAGTTATATATATATATATAGTTGTAATCAAAGTTATTCAACCCCCATTGCAAATTAGGTGTATTGTCAAAATTGACTGAGTTTCAGCACTTTGCAATGAACAAATCAAACATAAGCATTTGAAATAGCTCAATACAACAAATGCTTCAAGTGGTTTCCCCAAATTCAACTGAAAATGCCCCTTTTAATGAATTCTGCAGTCTCAAAATTATTCAACCCCCCCAAAATAGAATCCTTCACAAATATGCAATACAGGTGTTGTCTCAAGCACACCTGATGCAACTAATCAAGGTCTTCATTAGTTGCACCAGGTGTGCTTGAGGTAGAACACATGAAGTACCTGAACTGGCGGGGGGTTTGTTGAGTGTCAGGTTTGACTGCATGTCAGAAATATGGCAAATAAGTCAAAAGAATGATCCAAAAAGTTGAGAGGGGAGATCATTGTCCTTCACAAGTAAGGAAAAGGATACAAAAATATAGCGAAGGCACTGAATGTTCCTAGAGACAACGTTGGAAGCATAGTTCGCAAGTTCAAAGTTTATACTAAACGCAAATTTTTTTTCTTTCATGATTCAGATAGAGCGTGCAATTTTAAGCAACTTTCTAATTTACTCCTATTATTATTTTGTCTTTGTTCTCTTTCTCTCTTTACTTGAAAAGCAAGAATGAAAGCTTATGAGCCGGCCCATTTTTGGTTCAGAACCTGGGTTGCACTTGCTGATTGGTGGCTAAATATACATGTCTAAATTTGTATTTAAATATATATATATGTGTATATATATATATATATATATATATATATATATATATATATATATATATATATATATGTGTGTGTGTGTGTGTGTGTATGTGTACATATGTATTAATGTATTTATATGTGTATATATATATATATATATATATATATATATATATATATATATATATGTATTTACACACATATAAACACATAAATACATATGAACATTTATATAAACATACATATAAGTGCATTGGAGCCCTTTGCAGGGAAGTAGAAGAAAAATGAAAATGCATATTTATGCAATATTTATATTTAATAAAGTGTTATACTGTGTATTTACTGTAAACATTTCACATTCCAATGTTCTGCACAAAACAGAATATGTTCAGTATTTTGAAAAAGATATCCCTATATATATCTATATCTACACATATATATATATATATATATATATATATACAGTATATATATATATATATATATATATATATATATATATATATATATATATAGGTATAGATTTATATTGTACCAAAATATAATCAGATATATGTAAAAATATGTATTTATGAATACATAAAACATATTCTTCTATGTGAAGAACATTTGAAAATGAAATATTCATATTTTCATGTCGGGTTAACACTTGAGAATATGTGATCGGGTTAGCCTGTAAATAGGGTGATCCTTAGTTCTTTTATCATGCTCTAAATTAGACAAAGAGTATTGAATGTGTTTTCGAGTCATAGAACCCAAAACATTGGTCAGCCAACACAATCTATTAATCTAATGTTAATTGACCTTATTGAATCACATTCAACATGAAGAACAGCAAATTAAAGGAATTGGAAAGTCAAAATTAAACTTGCATGATTCAGATAGAGCATGTCATTTTAAAACACTTTTAAATTCACTTCTATTTTCAAATGGCATAACGGACAAGGTTCGCTACCGTGATTGTGCAATGATGCCCCCTGCTCACGCGCAGCCAATTACTCTCACACAGGGGCTGTCAATCATTCTGGTCAGATTGAATCGGGATGGTTTCAATCCGCCACATTTTAGGTTGTGGAGAGGTTAAGTAGCAGCAGTCTTAACACACAAGCGTTTCAGGGTTATTCGCGCAAGCCGGAAATGCTGGGGCCCAGAAAGCTGCTTTTGCAGCTTAATAAATGGGGCCCAATTATTTTAAAATATTGCCGAATCTCACTGTACAGAACTTTTAATATACACTTTTTCTTTTATTATAAACCATCTATTAAATTATAAACAAATGAGGGGGAACTTCCGGGCAGAGGCCATGATCAGTCACATAGCCGCATGCTGCTACAGCTTTTCTTTACTTACCTTAAAAAATCTTCCTTCAGCTGCTCGATCTATATAACTTTCTACAAGAGCTGTCCTATATTTTGGGAGCCGCAACTATTGTGCACAGAATTATAAGAATCGCTGCTGGCATCGGCGCCTGGAGCCGTTTCTAGACCTTGGCCTTTATTATACCACCCGGCAGGGCGCTTTGGCCCTGTTGTTAAGCAGCACTGTGTGTGCTTTAAACTTCTATCTCACTATCTACTGCCGCTATATCTCTCAAAGGTTTAAGGGAATTAATTTACTATCAACTACAAAATGGAGCCATATGACAGAGATTTGGTTAAAGCTATGGCGCACTTGCTAGACCTACATTTCCAATGTCTCACCGCCAGCATCTCTGCAGCATGGAGTACCGCAACTTTATGTAAGCCACAGAGCGAGGAGCCTCTGGATCAGGTAAATACGCAGATCCCATTTACTGAAAAGGACTACAATCATGACAGATCATTCAAACGAGCTGCACTTAACTGACCACCCATTTCAAGGTAGAGAGGAGCGAGTACACCCGGAGCTGCAGGAAATTCATGCTGAAGATAAATCAACCATTTCTGAGACTTGCCCTACTTTAGACCCCCCTGAGTTCACAACAATGCAAATGAAAGCTTGTAGAGAAAGACAGTACTTTCACCACTTCTATTAGCTGGACTTTGGGCAATTAACTTTACTGACTTAGAGTCATCTGAGATCACTGGAGGTGCTGTCATGCCACTAACTTATAGACACTGCTCCCAGGCTCTAACACCTCACCTTGGAACTTATATCTTGAAAACGGGAATAGGTTAAATATGACTCTAATTAAGTGTTCTTACTGTCTTTTGTTCCAACTTTTATGACGATGGTAAGCTCCGCTGGAGAAAATGTGACTGATTATCTCTCTGATAGCAAATAAGGGATTTTCTATCCGATCTCTGAGTCCAGCAGTTTTGTGCTGTTGTTATTTTCTTTTTGTCTTTGCAGGCTGGTCGCAGAACTAATATATATATATATATATATATATATATATATATATATATATATATATATATATATATACATTATTGCTAGTTACAGATTTACCACTGTTGTTTTGGTTTAGTCTCACTAAGTTTTATGCTCTTAAATGTCATATCAGTATAGGTTAGTTACTATTCAAGTTACAACACCGCTACTATAGTAGTCTCACTTCTCTTTATCCCTTGCCATAGTTGACTTAATAGTCTATAGCCAATAATGCTCCTAGAGGCACCCTAGTATGTAATTGTTAACCTCCTAAGTCACTATATAGTGTGTGGGCAGGGCACTCTGTTCATCTTAACATAATATAGAGGTGAGAGCTCACTTTACTCTCAATATTTTTCCCTTTGTAGAGCTATTCTCATATTACTAAATATAGTCGTATGGTCATGTATATGCATTATGCTGAGTCAACATGTTTAAAGTTAGTGAGCTGTAACCTTTTATCTGCAGATTAAACCCTAATTTATATTACGGTCAATGAACCACAACAGCCCTCCTATTAGTTTTCCAGGTTGGACTGTCCCATATTCTCTCAGCAATGGCTGGGAAATCCCTATAACTCCAAGTGTTTTGATAAGGTAGATCTTACTGTTATATGTATATAGTTTGAAGCAGCGCTATAAGACTTACTTATCCATATAAAATGGCATTCTAAAATTCATTCAGCCTCCAACACAACTTATAAAGCAGTTCCATACTGCTGCCTTTTATTTGTATATGCTATTGCCCGGTCTGCTTCTTGAATACTTTGAATAGGTGTTACTCCACTGTTATTTACCCAAGATTGAGGGGATTGCATTGATAGATGAGCTGATAGATTGTACAACCCATAAGGTTATCCCCTGTAATCCCTTCCTGGTTTTAAACCCTTAATTTCTAATAGTTACAACATATACCATAAGCTCTTTTTCTCTATTTTCTCACACTAAGTTGATGTCATTAACAACATTTGAATATCAATATAAATAGTGAAGCGACAAATAAATAAAGTGAGGTTCTATATCGGAGATCCAAGAGTGGTCTCTATACCTGAAATTGTCTCCTATATATTATTATTATTTTTCTTTTTTGATGGGGCCCAAAAGTGGCCTCTTGTGTCATTTTGGAGATATCTAGAAAACTAGGGCATTCTCTCTTCATATTATGTTTATAGAATTTATTTCAGAAATATACTATGTCCACTTAAAGCGGTTTGTTATACGATACCTGTATGTCATTACCATTAGGTTTTGTTTCACATTTCATGCATGCCTTATTTTGAACCTTAATTAAAAAAAAAAAAAAAATTAAAAATGTATAATTTATAAGCAAATGTATAACAAAGAGACAATGCAAAAGCGTTTAGGGCTCCATGTACTAAGCAGCTTAAGATGCTCTGGAGCCCTTGCGGGGCAGGTTCCCATATGCAAACCTGCTTCCCACAATGCAAAAAGCAGCGTCTGAATTTCAAATGAGTAGTAGTTTTTTTTCTTTCAAATTCAAAGTTAGTTCTTTTTTCCCTTCCACCTGTATCATGTGACAGTTATCCAATCACAAAATGTATATACTTATATATTGTGATTTCTTGCACATGGTGGCACTTTAGGAAGTGTATATATAAAAAGACTGCACATTTTCATAATATAAGTGAATTGGAAAATTCTTTAAAAATGTGTGCTCTATCTAAATCATGAATGTTTAATTTTGGCTTTAGTGTTCCTTTGAATCCCCATCACAATGATGTGATTGCCAAAACAAATCCCATTTAAAAAGACAAAAGCACTGTAAAATACTATCAGCGCAATGCGATTATGGAATAAAAAGAAACCTTCTAAGAACGGGATTGCAAAACATAATTTCTAGATGTGGTAGTCATGATTTACATTGTTTTATATTTCCTATGGATCTTGTTAGCTGAAGGAGTTATCAATTTATCTGATGCCCAATACCGATGGACTATACATTAATGAGTACTCATAAATATGAATAAATTATTCCCTGCCAAATGTTTTGCAAGCTGGTAAACATAAAAGTATACACACTGTTTGTTTAATGAAAGCCCAGTATTTTGTGAGTGATATTTTTACCGTTTTACAACTGCCGAATATTATCAATTATGTAAACTTGGCCTAAGAATGGGAGAAATTTGCAGTTTTCCCACGCTCCCAGGACAGTTAATGGCATTTTTTAAATAGTCAAAGTGACTACATATTTCTGTATGGTTGTATAACAAAACAAACACCAAGGGGCCGAATGGAGCTTGATGCCCCTGTTTCCATAACTTGTCCGCCTGCTCTGAGGCTGCGGACATCAATCTGCCCGATCCTATATGTTCGGACTGACTGACACCCCCTGCTAATGGCCGATTGGCCGCGAATCTGCAGGGGGTGGCATTGCACAAGCAGTTCACAAGAACTGCTTGTGCAATGATAAATGCCGACAGCATATGCTGTCTGCATTTATCAATGTGCAGCGGACATGATACACTACATCGTATCTTGTCCATCTGCACTTTAATAAATCGGCCCCCCAACAGCCAAGAATAGAGTCCTGTGGCACTCATGGTCTGTATAAAAAAACATTGTGAAGCATTGTAAGAAGTATCTAAATTTCATGCACAAAGCTGCTTCCTGGACAGGTCCTACAAGATGGAACTGTTGCTTGACAGCTACGTGCATATGCGGCTTCTGATTGGTTCACTGTCCATGTTCTGCTTAGAATCTAAAAAGCATTGTAGATCCTGAGCAGATATTAACTATGTTTTATTGTTGGGATTAAGCATACAGTTACCAGAAAGCATTTCTGCAATAATAAAAAGCTCCAACAAATTAGTGTTATTGTGCCTTTTAAAGCCTATATATATATTTTTTGTCTTTTACTTTTTTTTTATATATAATATTATATAATATAAAAACAGTAATAATAATTATAATTGAAACACCTAAATTAGGAATACATTAAATAAAAATAAAAAAATCCCATATGCTACTGCATGCCAGCAATGTTATAGTGAAGTTAACAGTGTCATACCCATAATGACACATAATAATTTATACAGTGTTTGTTTCTTTCCTGCACTAATAAAATATTAGCCATCCTTTTTTTTCCATTGCCAACTGCTGCTGCACATAACATTGCTACTGCTGCCTGTCATGTCAACCATATATTAAATGTCAAAATATTCTTCATTATAAAGCAGTTTGCTCTAAACTAATTTGCAAAACTGGTTTCCACTACATTAATCATAATTGCTAGACAAAGTCTGGAAACTAAACAACATTATTTTGCTGCTCATTTATTATCTCCCTTGCTGTGGGAGTACTAGACAGTTAGGATATTGTGAATTAAAAAATAATTTTATTTGAAAACCCATCATTGGACTGGTATTTTCCCATCAGTGTGTTAGACAGTGTTTAGTTACAGAAGGCTTGATTAATATTTACTGCTTAAAAAACACTCAATATGTTTCATGGGAGTAGTGGAGTGTCCCCATTTTTATTTTTTCTAGATCTACATATCTTTTAATGTGATATAGTGCATAAAAAACACATTTGATATGTTTTTGCTTTTGGAGGTAGATTAATGAATAGGGTTAGGGTTTAGGTTGAGCTTTTTTAAACCCTGTGGCTCCCAGGGAAGGCTACAATTTATTGTGAACCAATGCATTTCATTCCTCTCTGATAGCCAAGGAATTTAAATAAAGAATCAACCAGGTGTCAGAGATTAAAAGAAGACATGACCTGGTACATTTCAGCAATGTTAAACCATAATCATATACAATCAGTTTCAGAGGTATGGCGTCATGGGACTGGAAGTTTGATGGGAATAGATGAAGAAAATGCTTGAACAAGTACAATTACTCACTCACCATAGTCTTGTTTCAGACAAGTGTCTTTAGGTAGTAGGGGTAGGGCTATATATACTGTGTATATATATATATATATATATATATATATATATATATATATATATGGAAAAAAGCAAACCCTAAGGGAAACAAAAAGCCCAAAATAAGCTCTTGACAATATATTTACAGCAACATCAAATAATCAATGAAGTTATATAAAGAGGATGTTTTAAAAGAAAGTGGGTGGACACTTTCTGTTCTGTCGAGTGGCAATATGCCTTCCATAGGAAATAATAGGGATTGCAGTTTCAGCAAAAGTCCACCAACAATGACAGTTATCTTGGATCTCAGCAGGGTGTGTGTGTATTAAAAGTATGTTTAGACAATATTAGACATGTGCGATTCGTTTCCGATCGATTCGGAAATTCGGGCCAATTCGTAAAATTCGGGATTCGGATCGATCCGAATTTAAATACTGCCGAATCTACCGAATAAATCCGAATTACTTCGGATTTATTTGGATTTATTCGGTAGATTTGGATGGCCATGGATTACACTAGTATTGTACAGTATATTAGGTTATATCACTCTGCTATGGGTTACATCTAATATACAGTACATAATACTAGTCTAATCCCACCTATTTCCGAACCAAACCGAATCCAGCTGAATTTCTTCGAATCCGAATGAATCCGAAACAAATCCGAACCGAATTGATTCAAATTTTTCTGAATTCAAAACGATCCGAACCAAAATTCGAAAAAATTTGAATCGATCCGAACCAAATTTTTTCGCCATGCACATATCTAGACAATATAGACTGTGTGTTTGCTAAAACAAATAAAGGTTTCTGTGTATTAACAGTTCAATTAATAGATATGTAAATAAGTTTTACTGTACATTCAGGCTGAAAAGGTGTATCTAAGATGGATGATAGTATAAAATTGTATCTCCATAAAATGTTTCTCCATTAAAATACAGGTTACTCCCATGGAACACCCATGGAACTCCCACGGAACGGCTATGTATTCGTTGTGTCTTCAATCTACCTTGTTAATAAAGAGCAAATCAAAACACAATATTAACCCCATAAAGACTAGGAATTATAGAGAAAAACTTGCTCCATGTCCTGGAGAATTTTTGCTATCACTTAATTTAAACAAAAATAGAGCTTATTTTTCATTTTATTTTTTTATTTACCTGTCAAAACTATATATTTTTATTTTAGTAAACAATCCAAAGAATTAATTAGGCCCATTTTGGTATATTTCATGCAACTGTTTTGCCATCAGATGTGATCATATTAAAAATCATTAACTTTTTCACAAACATTCGGCTAGATTACGAGTTGTGCGTTAGGGTAAAAAAGCAGTGTTAAGAGGTCCTAATGCTGCTTTTTTACGCCTGCTGGTATTACGAGTCTTGAAGGTTTAGGGTCACTGCACACTTCTTTGGTCTTACCGCAAAACGACTTACTTCGTAAAGTCTTTTTTCTATGGGACTTCCATAGCGCTGATATTACGAGTCTGTCCTGGGAGGTCAAAAAGTGAGCGGTACACCCTACCCAGTCAAAAGTCCTAACGCATTTAAAAGTCAGCAATGAGTTTTATGGTACAACGCTGTAACATAAAACTCATAACTAAAGTGCTAAAAAGTACACTAACACCCATAAACTACCTATTAACCCCTAAACCGAGGCCCTCCCGCATCGCAAACACTATAATAAACATTTTAACCCCTAATCTGCCGCTCCGGACACCGCCGCCAACTACATTATATTTATGAACCACTAATCTGCTGCCCCCAACATCGCCGACACCTACATACTATTTATTATCCCCTAATCTGCTGCCCCCAACATCACCGACACCTACATACTATTTATTAACCCCTAATCTGCCACCCCCAATGTCACCACCACTATATTAAAGTTATTAACCCCTAAACCTAAGTCTAACCCTAACCCTGTTCCAATCAGCCAATAGAATGCGAGCTCAATCCTATTGGCTGATTGGATCAGCCAATAGGATTGAACTTCAATCCTATTGGCTGATTGCATCAGCCAATAGGATTTTTTCTACCTTAATTCCGATTGGCTGATAGAATTCTATCAGCCAATCGGAATCTAAGGGACGCCATCTGGGATGACGTCACTTAAAGGTACCTTCATTCAGCTTTAGTCGTCGGATGAAGAGAATGCTCTGCGTCAGATGTCTTGAAGATGGACCCGCTCCGCGCCGGATGAATGAAGATAGAAGATGCCGTCTGGATGAAGACTTCTGCCCGTCTGGAGGACCACTTCGCCCGGCTTGGATGAAGACTTCTCCCGGCTTCGTTGAGGACTTCGGCCCTGTTTGGATGAAGACTTCTCCCGGTAAATCGATCTTCAGGGGGTTAGTGTTAGGTTTTTTTAAGGGTGTATTGGGTGGGTTTTATTTTGAGGTTAGGGACTTTGGGCTGCAATAGAGCTAACTGCCCTTTTAAGGGCAATGCCCATCCAAATACCCTTTTCAGGGCAATGGGGAGCTTAGTTTTTTTTAGATAGTATTTTATTTGGGGGGTTGATTGTGTGGGTGGTGGGTTTTACTGTTGGGGGGGTTGTTTGTATTTTTTTTACAGGTAAAAGAGCTGATTACTTTAGGGCAATGCCCCGCAAAAGGCCCTTTTAAGGGCTATTGGTAGTTTAGTTTAGGCTAGGGTTTTTTTATTTTAGGGGGGCTTTTTTTATTTTAATAGGGCTATTAGATTAGGTGTAATTAGTTTAAATATCTGTAATTTGTTTATTATTTTCTGTAATTTAGTGGGGGGGGGTTGTACTTTAGCTAATTTAATTTAATTTAGGTAATTGTAGTTAATTTAGTTAATTTATTTAATTATAGTGTAGTGTTAGGTGTTAGTGTAACTTAGGTTAGGTTTTATTTTACAGGTACTTTTGTATATATTTTAGCTAGGTAGTTATTAAATAGTTATTCTATTCTAGTTAAAATAAATACAAACTTGCCTGCAAAATAAAAATAAACCCTAAGATAGCTACAATTTATATTGTAGCTATCTTAGGGTTTATTTTACAGGTAAGTATTTAGTTTTAAATAGGAATAATTTAGTTAATGATAGGAATATTTATTTAGATTTATTGTAATTATATTTAAGTTAGGGGGTTTTAGGGTTAGGGTTAGACTTAGGTTTAGGGGTTAATAACTTTAATATAGTGGCGGCGACATTGGGGGCGGCAGATTAGGGGTTAATAAATGTAGGTAGGTTGCAGCGACATTGGGGGCGGCAGATTAGGGGTTAATAAATAGTATGTAGGTGACGGCGATGTTGGGGGCAGCAGATTAAGGGTTAATACATATAATGTAGGTGGCAGCTGTGTCCGGAGTGGCAGATTAGGGGTTAATAATTATAATGTAGGTGTTGGCGATGTCGGGGGTTGCAGATTAGGGTTAATAAGTGTAAGATTAGGGGTGTTTAGACTCGGGTTCATGTTAGGGTGTTAGGTGTAGACATAACTTTTATTTCCCCATAGGAATCAATGGGGCTGCGTTACTGAGTTTTACGCTGCTTTTTTGCAGGTGTTAGACTTTTTCTCAGCCTGCTCTTCCCATTGATTCGTATGGGGAAATCGTGCATGAGCACGTACGACCAGCTCACCACTGACTTAAACAGCGCTGGTATTGGAGTGCGGTAATGAGCAAAAGTTTGCTCAATGCTCACTTCTTGTCTTTTAACGAAAACTCATAATACCAGCTCTGTAGGTAACTGAGCCGTGAGCGAAAACTGCTAGTTAGCACCGCATAGCCTCTAACACAAAACTCGTAATCTGGGCCATTGGGTTTCTCACTGAAATTATTTACATACGGCTTGTGCACTCATAACACAAATGGTTTTAAAAGATTCTCTGAGATCCTCTTTGTTCAGAAACAGCAGACATGCATGATTTTGGGGGCAATTATAAAGGGCGCTAATTGCAGCTGTGCACCATACTTGAAATTCCTGGCAGTGAAGGGGGTTAATCAGACAGCAAACATTAACCTTAAAAGCTAACTAAGTGATTATCCTCCCACCTGACACCTCCCACACCTGATCCCTACTTGATCCCTCCCAAACAGCTCTCTTCCACCCTCCCCCTACTGGTCACAACCCTCTTAGGTACTGGCAGACAGTGTGCCAGTATGCAGTTTAGTTTTTTTTTAAATATATTTATTTATGTATTTCTGAAGTGTAGCGGTTCCTCCTCATCCTCCTACCTCCCTTTTCCCCCAACTGCTCTTTTACCCTCCCACTACCTGCCACCATATTTGTTATTTGCAGCTAGTCTGCCAGTAACAAATACTTCTTTTTGTTGTTTTTTTTTTTTTTTTTGTAGTATAGCACAGAAAATTAAGTTTTAATGCTACAATATACATGTGAATTGCATTGCATACAATTTCTCAAAAAATGTATAAAATAATCAAAATAATCTCAGCAGCTGTCTTTAATGGGGACCATTTTCAATGTATTTAAATCAAGCTTTCTACATCTGTAGGCTTTCACTATAATGCAAGGCATTGGATGCCAAAAACTATATTTCACGAACAAACAAGACTCTTAAAACATGATAAGATGTTGGAATTGCAGTAACATGTAAGCCAAAATATTTATGCTAATTCATATTAATTATAAATACTTAATAAAAATAAAATTGTGCTAGTCAAGCCCCATTGCTGAATAATATTAAAACATAAATTAATAAGAGTCTTAGCAGTAATATCCTAATATCCAAAATCCCCAAGCAATCTTTCTTCAAACATATAGTTGTAGTGTGAAGGTTTTAAGAACTAACAGAATTATAGTGTGTGATTTTGACTTTGCACAAATTGACATATAATAATAAAATGTACTTAACGAATAAAAATGAAAGTATAATAACCACAAAACTAACATCAAACTGTATGGGAAAGCTGCATATTCAAGTGGGTATTTTTAAACTGAAAATATTTTTCTTTCTTTTTTTTCTGTGCTGAAAATATACAACTGTCTTTATCATTCAGTAAGTGGCTGATATTAACCTAATATGTGCATTAACATGTACTTCCTGTTAGTGTTAATATGAATTTTAATGTATCCATTCAAGCACAGAAACAATTTTAAAACCGTTATATTGTGCTCTTTTTATATGTTTGATATACATGATATTTAGTTTAATGACAATATGGAATAAACTCCTGTATTTGGTCTGTTTTAGTCAAATATCTATTTCTTAACTATTAAACAGAAAATATATAATATTGAAATGTTATATGAAATAATTTTTACTTAAAGGGACATAATACTCATATGCTAAATCACTTGAAACTGATGCAGTATAACTGTAAAAAGCTGACAGGAAAATATCACCTGAGCATCTCTATGTAAAAAAGGAAGATATTTTACCTCACAATCTCCTCAGCTCAGCAGAGTAAGTTCTGTGTAAAAAGTTATACTCAGCTGCTCCCAGCTGCAGGTAAAAAAATAAAAAAAAAATGAAGAAATGAACAGCAGCCAATCAGCATCAGCAGTGCTGAGGTCATGAACTCTTACTGTGATCTCATGAGATTTGACTTAACTCTCATGAGATTTCATAGTAAGCTTCCTTTACCTGATTGGTGAAATAATATGAGAGTGCACAATGCTAGTCCCTTCAGATGTCCCAGGACAAACACACTAAAATGCTGCTTAGAAATCCTTTACAATGGGAGGTGGCTACTGAGGAACTTTTGAGGTAAAATATCTTTCTTTTTTACATAGAGATGTTCAGGAGATATTTTCTAATCAGCTTTTTACAGCTATGCTGCATCACTTTCAAGTGTTTAAACATTTGGGTATTATGGCCCTTTAAGACCCTCACGTTGAGCAAGATATATTTCTATTTATAAACATTTAGGAGATGAGTATTAATGAGAAAAAAATGTATTTTATTTATTTTAATTTATTTATTTATATTTAAGTGCTCTGCCATAGTTTCATAAATGTAAGTGATACTTATTTAAAAAATGCCATTTTGATTGCAATTTGTTTACACTTCTTGCTGTCTGTGAGCTAGAAAAAACAATAAGCAATATTGCGACACTGCTTATGCACACATTACAGTTAAAGGTAAACGGGTGCACTTGAGCGCAAACAAAACTGCCGATTAGTGCGAGTGAAGACCTAGCATAAAGCATAAGTGTCAACAAATGTTCACCAAACACATCATAAGTACATTAAAAAAAACTATAAGACTTAAATATGCATTTCTGATTAAAATATTTTATATAAAAGGTTTATGGTATATATTTTCATATAAAAGGTTTATGGTATATAAAAAGGTATTTGACTGGAAAGGGCTATAATGTGTATATATATAAATACACACACACTAGTATATGTCTAAATATGTGTAGTGTGTATACGACCCATTTTTGGTTCACAACCTGGGTAGCATTTGCAAATTGGTGGCTAAATGTATCAACCAATCAGCAAGTGCTACCCAGGTGCTGAACCAAAAATGGAGCTGACTCCTAAGCTTAAATTCTTGCTTTTTCAAATAAAGATACCAAGAGAACAAAGAAAAATGATAATAGGAGTAAATTAGAAAGTAGCTTAAAATTGCATGATCTATCTAAATCATGAAAGTTTAATTTTGACTTTTAAAGGGACATAATACACTTATATGCTAAATCACTTGAAAGTGATGCAGCATAACTGTAAAAAGCTGACAGGAAAATATCACCTGAACATCTCTATGTAAAAAAGGAAGATAATTTACATGAGGCACGCTCCCTCGCAAGTACCGGTACAGGCATATTGATTTGTCCTTTACAATAGGGTGTGAATACTTAAGACAGTTAGAGGTAAAACATCTTTCTTTTTTACATAGAGATGTTCAGGTGATATTTTCTAGTCAGCTTTTTACAGCTATACTGCATCACTTTCAAGTGTTTCAACATTTGGGTATCATGTCCCTTTAAGTTTAAGGCAGTTGAGCCAGCACTGAGAGACACTTTCTACTGAAAGGTCTTAAAAGAATCTTGCAGTTCATCCGTCTATTCAAGTTTAAAGTGACTGCTTCCTTTACGGATTTAAACTTGATGGATAGTAAATAGTATTCTGGTTAAACATAATTAAAACAATGTACAGAGAAGATCCAGTAATGAAATAAAGCTTATTTAAAAAAAAAGCAAAAAAACCCCAAAACTTTAACCCCTTCACCCAAAAGGACGTATATATACATCTTGCAGTACTTTGCCTATCGTACTGCAAGGCATATATATAAGTCTTCACTTCAGGAAGCTCCAGCACTGAGCCTGAGCGCGATCGGTGCTCCATCTCCATATGGTGACACTGTGTGCTACCTTCTGTAAAGATCTTCTATTGGTGCCGACAGGAAGGAGGTGTGGGCGGGAAGCGGGTGGAGGGTGATTGGCCCAGCAGGGGAGGTGGGAGGGAGAGGGAGGGAGTTGGAGGTCCCTACGCTACAGAAAAAATAAAATAAAGGGACAGGGAGGGATCGGCTAGGTACACTACAGAAAAGGGAATCTGCAGGTGTGGGGGACCCTAGCTAAAAATCATGGGTGGGGGGAGGTGGGGGGGACATTATGCTACAGAAAATATGTACAAAAATATATTTTTTAAATGCAGTTTATAGGTATTGGCAGACAGCACATAAGATGGCGGGTAATAGTTAGAGGGGGGAGGTTTAGAGAGCTGTTTGGGCAGAATCAGGGAGGATGGGGGGTAAGGAAAGGATCCTACACTGCAAAAAATATAAAAATTAATAAAAAAAATATTTCATAAAAAAAAAAGAAAGCCTGTCTGCCAGTACCTAAGATGGGGGTTACCAGTGAGGGGTTGGGGAGGGAAGAGAGCTGTTTGGGAGGGATCAGGTAGGGATTAGTGGTGGGACGTGTCAGATGGGAGGCTAATATTTACACTAAAGCTAAAATTAAACTTTTAAGGCACCTAATTAACCCCTTCACTGGCGGGAATAATTGAAGTGTGGTGCGCAGCTGCAATTAGCGGCCTTCTAAGCAATGGCAAAGCCATATATGTCTGCTATTTCTGAATAAAGGGGATCCCTGAGAAACTTCTACAAACATTTGTGCCATGATTGCACAAGCAATATATAAATAATTTCTGTGAGAAACCCAAAAGTTTGTGAAAAAAGTACCAATTTTTTTTTATTTGATTGCATTTAGCGATGAAATGGTGGCATGAAATATACCAAAATGGGCCTAGATCAATACCTTGGGTTGTCTATTTAAAAAATATACATAGTTTTGATAAGTAAACAAGGCCCTATTTCTGTTTAAATTGAGTGATAGCAAAAATACTAAAAATTCTCTTGTATTTTGGGCAAGTTTTTGTCTGAAAGTCCCGATAGTGAAATGATTAATGAGAATTCCATAATATAAAAACACAGTGAAATACATAATGTAAACACTCTACATCAGTTCTGTTATATTTTGATACATTTTGGTTGATTAAATCGTACTCACAGACATATTTAACACCTACAAAACTCATTTACCAAAGTAATTTTTTTTTATAATTGGTTAAAAACCATACTGCTTGAGTTTAATTAGGTAAATTGTTAAAGAAAATAACAATTGAATTTTAAGAGACATAATTAAATTAACATAAGAATAACTTTCTAACTAACAAAATGTTTTTAAAAATAACACTATAATTCTATAAATCAACAAGAATTCCACACACATAAATTTGTTTTCCCCTATTTATCAAACTGTGTGCGGAAAGTATACACCAATTTTCATATAACTGCATTTAATAGACACTACTATAAAGAATATGCACAGACACTGATCTAAAAATCCAGTTTAAAACCTTTTAAAAACTTACTTAGTTCCCAGTTTAGCACTGTTGATGAGGTTAGGATGGGACACCCAGTGAAAGGAGCTGGGAAACATGAAGAGCAGACACTCCCCCCTTCCCTGCATATGAAAAGACAGATAACATAAACAAGAGATAGCAGGAGTCTGTAAACAAGCTTATTATTTATCTGACATTGTGGGGCTTGGTTAAGTGTCTAAAAATGATCACAATGTTATAAAAAACAAGCAAAACTATACATTGATAAAAAAAACTCCCAGATGGGCTATATAAATGGATCATCTACAAAACATTTTTGCAAAGAAAAATCTCATATACAATGTCCCTTTAAGATTGCACAACCACTCACTCGTGCAATCTGGACAGTTATCCTGGACAATTGAGTCAGGGTTGTCCAACATCTGCAACCTCTAAGGTTAAAAAGCAGTGGTCATAAGGCCCGTAAGATGATTACACAGCTTTATTAATGGGGGTCTATAAATTAGTTACATTTTAAATATTAATTTAACTTATTATTCCATATTAAATTAATAAGAATGAATTGTTAATTCATGCATTTGTTCCCAATGTTAAATTATGTTCAAAGACAAATTAAAACCAGATACTATCTGAGTTTTAGGTCAAAATATCCAGTGCTGCTGCAACCCCTTGCTGGGCTTTGACCTATTTACTGATGGATCTCTAATTTATACTGTGACATGCAGCTAGTAGGTTCAGAATATGGGTAAGCTACATGAGCTCAATGATCCATCCGGTCTTGTTTTAACCATTGAAGTTGGTAGAAGTGGTGTAATGGTGTGGGGAATATTTTCTTTGCACACGTTAGGCTCCTTAATACAAACTGAACATTATTTAAATGCCAAAGAATACCTGAGCAATGTTGCTTATATTTTGCACCCACGTTATAGCTATATCTCATGCAAGCAGGATAAAGTGTCATGTTACAAAGAACATGTCATCACAAGCTGGTTCCACGAATATGACGAGTTCAGTCACTAAACCTTAATAAAACACTTTTTGGATAAAGAATGGAAAATTTGTAGCAGCCAAGAAATCTGCAGCAACTGCATGATAATATCATGTAGACATTGACCAAAATGGAATTTTTCCAATGCCTTGTAAAACTCATGCTACAATGAACAGGGCCGCCATCAGGGGGTGAAAGGGTTGACTCCTGTCAGGGGCCCACTGGGCCAGGGGGCCCCATGAGGCAAGCACAACTATAATTTTTTTTTTATTATTATTTTGGCAGCCACCAGAGGGTGCTACAGCAGAGTGCTATTGAGTACAGGAAATATCCTTACAAGGAGTAAAGCATTAGCATTTGAGAGGATTTCTGAGTGTGCACTAAACCACCCATGCACAGTGTGAGACAGACTTGGCACTTCAGTTTGTACAGTGTGTGCCTGAGTCAAACGGCAGATCACTTTCATTTGCAGAGGAGGTAGGACTTACTTAGTAAATGTTTTTTATTTCTTTGTGCAATTTCAGATTGTAACTTCAGTGTGGTAGTAATATGGTGGGGCCAGGAGTTCATAAAAACACATTTTCTTTTAGTAATATACAGCAGTGTATTTATGATTATTTTACAATGTTGTAGACAGTCTATATTTAAAACATGCAGAAATGTTTCCACCCCAATACACAAATGGTAGGTGCCCTTTTGGCAGATATGATTTTTTTAAATCTATATATATATATTTTTTTTTAATTACATTCCAGTTTACTGCCCCTTTATGCAAGGACTTTCCCGATGCCAGGAGGCATTTTATCTATGATTTTTACATCTGCATAAAATGTTATTGGACAGTGGGGAGTAAGTCTGGACAGATACTGAAATGAACTCAGGCCAACTCTAAAAGAACTGTGATCTCTCAAACACAGTCCCGTGGAAGGTCAAGTAGGTCTAAGGTGGATGATAGAGTGGCGCACAAGGCTAAGTTCGTAAATCCAATATATAATAGTGATAAAAACCAATATCCTTACCAAAAATTATATATATACAATATACACGCTGTTATTAAGCACTAAAATAGACGTAAGATCAGTAAAATCATTTAATAGTCAATTCACAAACTTAGAATAAAACAGATATGTTAAATAAATAAACATATGAAAAAACTTAAACTCAATAAATCAATTGGGGCAGTTAATAGTGCATAGAATTTAAATAATCTGTAAGATGTGGCCACATCGTCTAAAATCTAGTATCAAATGCTAAAACCTGTCAATTAATAAGATGTTAGATACAAGATCATAGATACACAATGTACGATAAAAGGTGATACGTTTTGGAGGATGTTAGTACTCTAAAAAAAGACGCTAGATATAAGGCAAGAACGCTCACAAATATAATGAATATATATATATAGTAAAACTTCTGCTTGTACTGTAGTAATAAATGATAAATGATATCAGTCCGGCAAATATATTTGTAAAAATTCAAGTTTCCCTTTTTGTGCACAGACAATGAGTGGCAAATAAACAAATCACCAAGAGCAAATTTGATATTTGGTAGTTCATATATCCTAGAATCTCAGGAATGTGGGTCTTTTCCAAGTACTTATAAGTAAAATGCTGACCGGTCAGATAATTTGAAACTCCAAAAAATGATAAAGTAAAGTTGGAATTGTATTCCACATACCTGACAGACTTGCGGCTAGGAGTGGCTCCGATACTACTTCCAGGCTCACAGCAGAGTGAGCAGCGAAGAGCACTACACGCTGAGCTTGTTTCCTGCTCCCAAGCGTGACTCCTGCGTCTTCACTGTCTGCGTGCGTGCTGTGTCACCTGATAGTGAGGATCCAATAGGGTTTTGTCAAAAGCGGTCCAGATTCAAATGTCACTTCCAAGTGTATAAAGTGAAAATATTCAGTGTGGTGTCCAGAAAGTGAGTAAGTCTCTTCTACGCGTTTCGGCACGTTGTGCCTTTATCAAGATGACTTACTGGATGCCTGGTACTTGTTTTTATAGGGTTATTCCGGATACCATTTTTTGTGTTAACTGTTTGATGGCTTTATCAATAAACTTTATTCAATGCACATTGTCTGTTAGTTCTCTAAAGATCTATGATCGTGACAGTCTCATATTTTTTAAGGACACAGTACTTATTCAAATAAATATAAATTCAATATCATACAAATTATTTATAGTTGTAAAATGGTTCATAATTGATGTGTGAATATGACATTAGAATAAATAGTATCATTAGATGATTCTAATAGATAATAAATAGTCTACAATCCACACTAAGTAACTAACAGGAATACTGCTTACAAAAAATCAAATCTACTAAAAAGAATGATAGACCTAATGCATAAAATTGGCCATAAAACCGTTTACAAAAAATTAAAAATATATTTAGGCAAAATATTTAGTTAAAGGGATTAAGATCAAGTTCAGCGTTCAATCCACCAGGGGTTAAGGTGGCAAAATTAAAAATAAGCTCAGCTTCTATCATTAAAAGTTGTTTTGATATATTTCCTCCTCTATGTTGTTTTGCTTTTTTGACACCCCAATACAACAGGCCATCTGTCTTCTGGCCATGACATTCTTTAAAATGTTTAGAAAGCAGGTGGTCTTCATATCCCCGCTCTATGTTGAGGAGGTGTTGTCTTATTCTGTCCCTAACAGGTCTACTTGTTTGTCCAAAATACTGTTTTTTGCACGGACACTGTATCATATAAACCACATTTTTATCACTGCATCTAATAGTGTCTCTAATTTTAATTTTACAATCTGAATTAGTAGCCTCTATTTGTTTACACTTATTACTAAAACTACACGCTTTGCACTGATGGCATGGGAAGAAGCCTTCCAATTTGCTACCCTGTATATCCAAATCTTGTTTTTTATTTTTCTTAAACTCACTGGGGGCTAGGATGGATTTTAGTGTTTTAGCTTTCCTATAGATGATCTTGGGTTTGTTATCAGTAATATCAGATAAAATGGGGTCTTTCTGGACTAAGTGCCAGTGCTTGTGTATAATTCTCTTTACTAATTTAAAATCTGCACTGTATTGCGTAATAAATGTAGTTTCGAATTCTTTAGAATTCATTTGTTTTTTCTCTTTTTTATTTAAAAGTGAAGTTCTTTCTGTTTTCTCTACGCTCTGTATGGACTGTTCTATTAATTCCTCATTATATCCTTTTTCCATGAATCTTTCTTTTAATATATTCGATTGGTCCTTAAAGTCCTCCAAAGTGGAGCAGTTTTTTCGTAACCTTAAAAACTGACCTTTCGGAATGTTTAACTTCCATTGGTCGAGATGGCAACTATTAAAATGTACATAATTGTTAGTGTCCACTTTTTTAAAAAATGTTCTTGTCTGGACTTTATTATCTAAAATTTCAATAGTGAGGTCTAAAAAATCAATGGATCTAGTATTAAAATCATGAGTAAAAGAAATTCCCCAATTATTATTATTAATATCTTCCATGAATAATTTAAGTAGATCTTCTCCCCCTTTCCAAATAAAAAACAAATCATCTATATAGCGTTTGATGAGTACGAGGTTTGCGCTCCAAGGGCTAGTTAAAATATTTACATGTTCAAATCTGCCCATAAAAAGATTAGCATAACTGGGCGCAAACCTCGTACCCATCGCTGTACCTTTCTTTTGTAGAAAAAATTCTCCATTAAAATTAAAATAATTATTGTTGAGTATAAAATGGATGCATTGTAGGATAAAATCAGCCTGATTGAGGGGCATATCTGTGTCCTCATATAAATAAAATTTCGTTGCATCTAATCCTATACTATGTGTGATGTTAGTATAAAGTGCATTGACATCGCATGTGACAAGAAGAAAGTCCTTTTCCCAAGTTATCTTTTCTAACTCATGAAGTAATGCGGTGGAGTCTTTAAGGTAAGAAGGTAAAGTGGTTACATAGGGTTGTAGAAATTTGTCTACATATTGCGATAAATTGGCAGCGAGGGAATTAATTCCCGAAATAATTGGTCTCCCTGGGGGTTTGATTAGGGATTTGTGTGTTTTAGGAAGGTAATAAAAAATGGGGGTAATTGGAAAATCCATTTTTAAAAAACTTAATTCTTTCTCATTTAAAATATTCTCTTTTTTAGCATAGAACAGTAGTTTATCAAGTTCAAGGCTGAATTTCTGCACTGGATTGGCCTTTAATTTATTATATGTGTCACTGTCATCTAGTAAACGATATGCTTCTATTAAGTAATCTTCCGTATCAAGTAATACTAAACCCCCACCCTTATCTGCTGCTTTAATTATGATCTCTGGGTTGTTTTTAAGATCTCTTAAAATTTCGTTTTCTTTTTTGGTTAAGTTGTATTTTTGTCTTTGTGTGCTTTTAATATTGATTTTATTTATATCCTCTTTTACTGATTTCTCAAATAACTCCAAGTATTTGCCCTTTTCCTGAGTTGGATAAAATGAGGACTTGTTTTTTAAATCTGTATGATTGTAATAATCCTGTGTCTGTTTCTGACTGATAGTCATACTGTTTGATGCACGCTCTATAGGGTTTTTAAGAAAGTAGCGTTTAAGTGTTAATTTTCTTATATACTGATTAACATTGATCATGGTATTAAACTTATTTATACGGCAAGTGGGGGCAAAAGACAGGCCTTTGCTAAGTACTCTTTCTTGTTCCTTGCTTAGAGTCAGTTTACTCAAATTAAAAATCCCGCTAGTGTTGATTACCTCAGTCTTTTTGTCTCGTGTTCGTCTTCTTCTCCCTCTCTTACCTCTAATCTTCTTTTTCCTTTCTGTATCCATTCCCTTTCTACATTTCTTTCTTGTAGTGTATCCCAAGATGTCCCTTCTGTTGGTGTGCCTGGTCCTAAAAAAGGTCTAGTAATATTCTGATCTTCTCTAATTTCTTCTAGTGGTAAGAACCTATTTTGGGTTGTGATTTCTTTAGGTTTGATGTGTGTTCTGTCATTAGGAGTATATGTATTACTCTCAAACTGTCTTCCTATATGTTGTCTGTTGTGTGTTACATTTCTCTCATTATGGTAGTTCCCTCCATATTGTCTGGAGTTGGGTAAAGTCCTATCATTAGAAAAATTTCCTCCATGTTGTTTATGTGAATCAGGCTTTCTCCAATTATCTCTCGAGTTATCTCTATGATTATCATAAGGATTCCTATTATTGTAATAGTTTCCATAATGGTCTCTATTATCCCTGGATTGTCCGTAGTAATTATGAAAAGAGGCTGATTTTGTGTGTTCCCTAGGGTAATTTCTATAGTTCTCGTTTGGGTTCCAATCATAAGTATAGTTATTGGAGTGAGTCCCATTACCACTTGCATATTCTGATGTGTTAGAGTGCCAGTCTCTTAAGTGGCCATTGTTTTTGTAATGTCCAAAATGGTTATTTTCAGTATGCCTCCTGTTATTATATGTATAATGTGTATTGTGAGGATTTGTAATTCTAACCCTCTCTTGATTTCTATAGTTTCTCATTTCTGGTTGTCTAGTAGAATTGAGTCTATTACTTTTTCTAAACAGGTTTTCATTTCTATTGTCTTCTGAGCATGATTGTTGGGGTTGGTTTAAGTTTGGAGGGGTATTATTGGGTAATTTTTCCTCTGTATTATTACTAGAGTAGTCTATTTCGTCCCTAGTGAATTTCTTCCATTTGTTTTCTAATATCTGATTTTTTAGACCAGTTATATTAGTGATAAGTTCTTTTTGTTTCTCTTTAAATATAGAATCCTCATTATATTCAATAAGTTTCTCTTTGAAATCACTAATGTTCTTATCAATATTCTCTAAGGACCTAGTTCTAGATTTAATTAGGACTTTGAGCAGGTTAGTGGAAGCTTTTTCTAGGATGCCATACCATTCAATGTTATGGTCGTCATCCAAAGTGAATGTGCAGTTCTTTTTTAAACGCAGTCCTCTAGGGACCATATTTTTATCTAGATATTTTTGTGTAAAGGTAAGCTCTGCTTTTAATTTTATTTCCTTAATCAGGCTATCTTCCAATTCCCTTAATAGTTCTTCACAGTTTTTAGAAGTAATAGTTGGAGTAAAGTTAGGACGTCTATCCATACTGTCCAAAATACTAGTTCTTAAATTGAAGATGTCCATCTGGAAATAGTGATTTAATAGTGGGATCCCTTAATGTGGTATGTAAAGAAAAACTATGTAAAGAAAAACTATGTAAAAAATGCTGATAACCAAAGTACCATCAACAGACTAAGAGAGATGAGTAATTAAAGGACAGTGGGGAGTAAGTCTGGACAGATACTGAAATGAACTCAGGCCAACTCTAAAAGAACTGTGATCTCTCAAACACAGTCCCGTGGAAGGTCAAGTAGGTCTAAGGTGGATGATAGAGTGGCGCACAAGGCTAAGTTCGTAAATCCAATATATAATAGTGATAAAAACCAATATCCTTACCAAAAATTATATATATACAATATACACGCTGTTATTAAGCACTAAAATAGACGTAAGATCAGTAAAATCATTTAATAGTCAATTCACAAACTTAGAATAAAACAGATATGTTAAATAAATAAACATATGAAAAAACTTAAACTCAATAAATCAATTGGGGCAGTTAATAGTGCATAGAATTTAAATAATCTGTAAGATGTGGCCACATCGTCTAAAATCTAGTATCAAATGCTAAAACCTGTCAATTAATAAGATGTTAGATACAAGATCATAGATACACAATGTACGATAAAAGGTGATACGTTTTGGAGGATGTTAGTACTCTAAAAAAAGACGCTAGATATAAGGCAAGAACGCTCACAAATATAATGAATATATATATATAGTAAAACTTCTGCTTGTACTGTAGTAATAAATGATAAATGATATCAGTCCGGCAAATATATTTGTAAAAATTCAAGTTTCCCTTTTTGTGCACAGACAATGAGTGGCAAATAAACAAATCACCAAGAGCAAATTTGATATTTGGTAGTTCATATATCCTAGAATCTCAGGAATGTGGGTCTTTTCCAAGTACTTATAAGTAAAATGCTGACCGGTCAGATAATTTGAAACTCCAAAAAATGATAAAGTAAAGTTGGAATTGTATTCCACATACCTGACAGACTTGCGGCTAGGAGTGGCTCCGATACTACTTCCAGGCTCACAGCAGAGTGAGCAGCGAAGAGCACTACACGCTGAGCTTGTTTCCTGCTCCCAAGCGTGACTCCTGCGTCTTCACTGTCTGCGTGCGTGCTGTGTCACCTGATAGTGAGGATCCAATAGGGTTTTGTCAAAAGCGGTCCAGATTCAAATGTCACTTCCAAGTGTATAAAGTGAAAGTATTCAGTGTGGTGTCCAGAAAGTGAGTAAGTCTCTTCTACGCGTTTCGGCACGTTGTGCCTTTATCAAGATGACTTACTGGATGCCTGGTACTTGTTTTTATAGGGTTATTCCGGATACCATTTTTTGTGTTAACTGTTTGATGGCTTTATCAATAAACTTTATTCAATGCACATTGTCTGTTAGTTCTCTAAAGATCTATGATCGTGACAGTCTCATATTTTTTAAGGACACAGTACTTATTCAAATAAATATAAATTCAATATCATACAAATTATTTATAGTTGTAAAATGGTTCATAATTGATGTGTGAATATGACATTAGAATAAATAGTATCATTAGAATAAGACAACACCTCCTCAACATAGAGCGGGGATATGAAGACCACCTGCTTTCTAAACATTTTAAAGAATGTCATGGCCAGAAGACAGATGGCCTGTTGTATTGGGGTGTCAAAAAAGCAAAACAACATAGAGGAGGAAATATATCAAAACAACTTTTAATGATAGAAGCTGAGCTTATTTTTAATTTTGCCACCTTAACCCCTGGTGGATTGAACGCTGAACTTGATCTTAATCCCTTTAACTAAATATTTTGCCTAAATATATTTTTAATTTTTTGTAAACGGTTTTATGGCCAATTTTATGCATTAGGTCTATCATTCTTTTTAGTAGATTTGATTTTTTGTAAGCAGTATTCCTGTTAGTTACTTAGTGTGGATTGTAGACTATTTATTATCTATTAGAATCATCTAATGATACTATTTATTCTAATGTCATATTCACACATCAATTATGAACCATTTTACAACTATAAATAATTTGTATGATATTGAATTTATATTTATTTGAATAAGTACTGTGTCCTTAAAAAATATGAGACTGTCACGATCATAGATCTTTAGAGAACTAACAGACAATGTGCATTGAATAAAGTTTATTGATAAAGCCATCAAACAGTTAACACAAAAAATGGTATCCGGAATAACCCTATAAAAACAAGTACCAGGCATCCAGTAAGTCATCTTGATAAAGGCACAACGTGCCGAAACGCGTAGAAGAGACTTACTCACTTTCTGGACACCACACTGAATATTTTCACTTTATACACTTGGAAGTGACATTTGAATCTGGACCGCTTTTGACAAAACCCTATTGGATCCTCACTATCAGGTGACACAGCACGCACGCAGACAGTGAAGACGCAGGAGTCACGCTTGGGAGCAGGAAACAAGCTCAGCGTGTAGTGCTCTTCGCTGCTCACTCTGCTGTGAGCCTGGAAGTAGTATCGGAGCCACTCCTAGCCGCAAGTCTGTCAGGTATGTGGAATACAATTCCAACTTTACTTTATCATTTTTTGGAGTTTCAAATTATCTGACCGGTCAGCATTTTACTTATAAGTACTTGGAAAAGACCCACATTCCTGAGATTCTAGGATATATGAACTACCAAATATCAAATTTGCTCTTGGTGATTTGTTTATTTGCCACTCATTGTCTGTGCACAAAAAGGGAAACTTGAATTTTTACAAATATATTTGCCGGACTGATATCATTTATCATTTATTACTACAGTACAAGCAGAAGTTTTACTATATATATATATTCATTATATTTGTGAGCGTTCTTGCCTTATATCTAGCGTCTTTTTTTAGAGTACTAACATCCTCCAAAACGTATCACCTTTTATCGTACATTGTGTATCTATGATCTTGTATCTAACATCTTATTAATTGACAGGTTTTAGCATTTGATACTAGATTTTAGACGATGTGGCCACATCTTACAGATTATTTAAATTCTATGCACTATTAACTGCCCCAATTGATTTATTGAGTTTAAGTTTTTTCATATGTTTATTTATTTAACATATCTGTTTTATTCTAAGTTTGTGAATTGACTATTAAATGATTTTACTGATCTTACGTCTATTTTAGTGCTTAATAACAGCGTGTATATTGTATATATATAATTTTTGGTAAGGATATTGGTTTTTATCACTATTATATATTGGATTTACGAACTTAGCCTTGTGCGCCACTCTATCATCCACCTTAGACCTGCATAAAATGTTATACTCTCAGGCTAAGATTGCTCAGTGTTTGAAATGAGATAGGTTAACTTAACACTGTTCAGTTTACACTACAGCTGACTTAATTTTTAAATACATACAAACAAGCCTAAATCCTGCATTTAACCAGATCTAATTGTATGAGACTGAGTACCACCGCTTATTGTTCCACCAAGACCATATAGAGTACAGCATTTTCAAAATCCATAAGTACAACTGACAGATGGGAACATTTGTACACCAGATTTGAAGTGGTGCTCTTGGTTGGGAAAAATGGGAAAAACATACAAACATATTTCAACCTTTCAAAAGTACTTTTCTTTATCTACCCATTCTGACAGATCATTAATGTACAATTTTGAATTCATATAAGTATTTTTGTTTGCACATTTACAAATATGATTCTTTAAAAAGTGATCTTTTAATTTCTGCTAGTTTTTTTTACCATGCATGTCACACACTGTTGATGTAGGTCAAAAATTGCACATGTCAAAGGGGCGGGGAGGGGCCCTGATCAATGGTTAAGTAAGGGGCCCCATAATTTCTAGTGGTGGCCCTGACAATGAATAAGGCTAATCTATGGGCAGTATTAGAAATGTATACCTAATAAAGTGGCCAAAGAGTGTGGGTGTGTGTGTATGTATCATATATACACAAAGGTCTCAATGTACTAAGCAGTGTATGCAGTTTTTGAGCCCTTGCAGGGCAGGTGTGCACTTGGGAGTCTTCTTCCCGCAATATAAGAAGCAGAGGACACCAGACCGCTGCTTCTTACACTCTATGCCATCTCAGAGTTGGCGGATAGAAATCCCCCCGAATATGTTCATTCTGGGTAATTGATAGGCCCTTTTCAATCAGCATCTCAATCATGTTTCAAAAGGGGGCAGCATTACACACACAAATGTGTGTACACTGGCCGTTCACTGCGAAGCCAGTGCGGAGGTTGTTAAGTTGGAAACCGCACTGGCTTCATATATGGGGCTAAATATGTATAAGGGTTTATGATGTGTGCACATGAAAGGTAGGTGTGTGTTTAATGCGTGTATGGAAGTCAACAGAAAAAGTTATTAGGAAAAATCCAAATTTTTACTCAACTGTTGAAATCGCTTTACTAGCCCTGGATTAATGGAAATTTTCACCACTACCCACACACAAATACACACACATACATATATATTCTTTTTCTTTTAACAATATTTATTGCAAAATGTTAGATATTGTCTTCAAGTTCTGAAGTATTTTGTAACCAGGAAACTGATCTGAAAAACCCCAGAAAAGAATTATATGAAACATGTATTACAGGTGACAATTTTTTCTCGTTTCCTTCCTTTATCTAATGTGTTTCTTGTGAACGGATGAGAGCTGCCGTAAAATCTCTTCCCTCTGGAAGGTCAGACAGAGGATATTCACATATGAATAGCCAGTATTAACATCTTATACAGCTTCCTATTGTTTCATGGTTATACATTCTGCTGTTGGATATTATTTGTGGCACAAATTAAAAAAAGCAGTACAATACATGCATTGTGTTTTTTTATATTTATGTGTATCTATCTGTCTATCTATATCTATCATCTATTTATCTATCTATCTATCTATCTATCATCTATCTAATTTTATATATATATATATATATATATATATATATATATATATTATTTTTTTCTTTAAAATAATGCAAGATTTCAAGCCAGTTGCCATAGCAATCAATATACAGAAAGTGTAAGTGAAATTGTCAACATCACAGCAAATAATGGATAAAATGGCTCATAAGAGTGCTGAAATATTTTTCTGTCCTGAGTTATTCAGCTAATGCACCCAGGTGGATGGTACAAATATGTGTGAAAATAGTTAAGCACTGAATGTATTTTGAATGAGTGGTGACTATCCAGAGATGCAGTTACTTCCCTTAGGCTTAACAACATTTGAATCTACAGATCTCTTCACCAAGTTGTTGGGCTTATTAAAGATATAAATATAATTAGCCAATTTTTTAAGGACCAGTATAGCATCATCTAATACTTGTCAGGTTTGAGAATACTTGTCAGAGTTATAGCAATGCCTTATTTGGCATCTGGGCAGTCCTTAACTGGTTGATTCTTATAAACAATACCCCCACTACAGTTAAATTTAAAATAGAATGCAGCATTATCAAAATAACAAAAATAACTTTACTTAAAGGCACATAAAACAAGTTGGGATAGAGACAAAATATAATAATATGTACTTTAATTACTTTACCTGCAAATTTATACTGCAGTGCCTCGCCATTAACCCTTTCTTTTAAGTTTCCGCATTGTACAGCTCTAACACCCCCAACACATTTCCTTTCATGGCTGCATCTATATCTACTTTTGCTTTGGTAAAATGCAGACATGCACACTCATTTTCTGCTGGAGCATGCCTAGAAGCAAGTAAGTGTGTGCCTTATTCTGAAGCTAAACACTGATAAGGGGATGGATCAGACTACTCTAGACAGAATGGCTATGTAAGTAATTTTGCTTATGCTCCAACTCCCCCCACACATTTCCTTCTATGGCTGCATCTATATCCGCCTTTGCTTTGGTAAAATGCAGAAGTTCACACTCATTATCTGCTGGAGCATGCCTAGGAGCAAGTAAGCTGCTTTGAACTCAATTGAAATATGACACCTGTGTTTCTGAAGCTAAAGACTGATAAGGGGGGTGGATCAGACTACTCCAGACAGCATGGCTATGTAAGTAATTTTGCTTATTTTTCAAAATTATTTTAAAATACTTGGCAGCAATTTTTAAATATTTTTTAATGCAAACTAATTTTACTTAATAAGCATTTTTAAGATATGTACAGATCCAAAATGCTTTATGACACTTTAAACCAAATCATTATGTCTGTTTTTATTTGATTTTTAGATAACTGTTCAATAAAGGTAATTTGTTTAGCTATAACCAGAACTTTTTGGTGTTTCTGATAACGTTCATTGACTTATCCATTTCAGTAAACAACAAGAGATAAATAAATCCTAGTTTATTTGGTTTAGACATAATAATTATGATTTAAAAAAAATCAAATACACAAACTGAGTTCACTCAGTTAAAATAATTAAAGAAAGCTCTTATAACATATCTACTATGGTGCTAAAGCTTGACCGAAGGCTAGACTCCATTTCAAAATAGTTATATTTATTTATTGAAGCTTCATTCCACCTTTTCCAAACACTGCAAATGTATCAAACATTTAAAAACCCCTTTAAATGTCAGCTGACAAAAAATGCACAGTCCATGGAGTAGATTTATGCAGCAGTGGATGCTGCTTCCGACCCACTCTGCTTCTGGTCCGCCTGAAGCGGAAGTTAAGAAGCAGCGGTCGTAAAACCGCTGCTTCTTAACTCGTCCGCCACCTCTAAAGCGGCGGACGGCATTCATCCAGATCAGATACGATCAGGATGATTGACACCCCCTGCTAGCGGCCGATTGGCTGCGAATCTTCAGGGGGCGGTATTGCACACGCATTTCACTAGCTTGTGCAATGATAAATGCCGACAGCGTATGCTGTCGGCATTTATCAATGTACGGCGGACATAATCCGCTACAGTGGGTCATTTCCGCCCGCACAATAATAAATCAGCCTCCATGTGTGGTCACATCACAAGTCTGTGACAGAAGCAGTTTCTTCAGCACAATCCCAAATACTGAAGTACACACATATACACCCTTGAGCTTTTCCCAGTCCAGCACATACTATATATCTTCGAATCGTAAAAAAATTCTAAAAATTTTTTTTTCTAAAAATATATTTTACATTTATTATGCATGAATATAACTGAAATACTTTATTGTAATATATTTTACTATGCTCACATTTTTTAAGCATTATTTTGTGCTGCACTCAAGCACATTCCTTAACTCACCACTTTATTATCAATTAAAAGTATAAGGAGCATTAAAAAAGATTCTACCATGTTAAGATTCCCTGTTGCATCCTTTTTTAACATCCACTTGTAATACTAGAATGTGCGTTATTATTAGTGTGGGTCAAAGTGCAAGATAATGCATCTTGTGTTATTGATATCTCTCCCTTGTAATCTAGCCCTATTTGTTTTTTGCCACCATGATAAATCAGTCTGGTCTTCATGAATTCACTTCAGATTGTTATGGATATTGATATAACCTAAATTGTCTTTACTTTAAAGCACAGAAAAACTGAGAAATATTTTGATAATTTGTTCTAAATAAACCAAATAAGGATTCTTAAATGTAGATGAACACTAATATTTTAAATAAAAATATACTAAAACTTTAAAGGTCACTGAAGTCAAGTAAATTTTCATGATTCATATAAAGTATGCTATTTTAAAAAAAAATCCAGTATAGTTTCATTATCAAAATGTGCATATTATTTTATACTCACACTTTCTGAGGCACCAGCTCTGAGCATTTACAAAGTGCACAGAATATATGTTTATGCATTTTGTGATTGGCGGATGGCTGTCACATTATACAGGGGGAACTAAAATTGGATGAACTTTTAAATTTGCCAGAAAATATTCTTCTGCTCATTTTGAAACTGCATTGTCTTGTTCTTGTGTTTTTTGTCAATTAATCAATTCCACTGTATTTAGTGGTCCTTTACAAATCACAATATTCTAGTTATATTGTTTAGCATTTATTCTATGTATTATTTTTGGTATTGTTTATTTATGTCATAAACAATTAATTTGACATTTTTAGTACTTAATCAGTGCTGTGCATAGCTTTATATATGAACTAAAAGTTAAATGATTTACTTTGGGTCAGATTACAAGTAATGCGTTAATTAACGCTCGAGCGTTAATTGGGCTTGAAGTAAGCTTTTTGCGCGCATCAGGTTGTGCTAGTATTATGAGTTGAAAGTAAACTGTTTTCGCTCACCTGCTAACCCAACGAGTGCAAAAAGCGGAACTTACAATATCGCATGTGCGATAACCTATTTCCCAATAGAAATCAATGGAGCAAAAAAAGTGAAAAAAACCCTACTCACGCGCAAACCCAATCGCATATTCTCATGTGCACTAACCCGACATGAATATACTAATATTTTACATTTCAATGTTCTTCACATAGAATAATATGTTCTATTTATTCATAAATACGTATTTCTACATATATCTGATGGTATTTCAGTACAATACATATCTATACCTATATATATATATATATACATGATTATATATAGGTATAGATATATACAGATAAACAATATAAAGGAATACAGATAAACAATATAAAGGAATAGCTAGTTTCACAATATACACTTGAGCAATATAATTTACAAAGCCCAACTGACACGGGATTAGCACTTTTTTTTAAACAATGGAAAGTGTTTATTTTGTCCTTTCCAGTAGAGACGCAAAAGATACTAGTTAGACCATTTGAGGAAACTGCTTATGTCCAATTGCAAGTGCTTGCCGGACACCTCCCTAGTACGTGGCTTGAAGACATTAATGACAGTGGAGAGCTGAGAGTGGAATAAGAATAGGAGGAGGAGGTGACTCGGGCGGTGAGCGGGGGTTGGGGATTTTTTTTTTTTTATCTTTTATTTTCCTTTCCTTTTTTCTTGTCCCCTCTCTTTCACCCGGATGTAATAATAAAGAAATATAATTTAGGAATTATTCTGGTAAAGAATACTTAATGTAGCATCTTAAAGAAAGAAACAATATTGGGATTTTTGTTGTTTGGTAAAAAGGGAGAGATATTTGTTTTGGTTTTATATTTTTTGTTCATTTAATTAATAGATAAAATCGCAACAGGCATGTGCGATATACGGTCAGATGCTCAAATGAATTATGAGAGTTAAAGATTTAATATTGAAATGTATTGGAGAAATATATGTATTTTTTTCTCTTTTTGATGTTGTAATAATATAATATAGATGCATTCTTGTTGTTGACCAATAAAAATAAAATTATAAAAAAAAAATATATAAATGAATATCTATTTATAAATAGAACATATTCTGCTATGTGCAGAACATTGGAATGTGAAATATTTAAGTAAATACACAGTAAAACACTTTATTAAAAATTAATATTGCAAAAATATGCTTTTACATGTTTTCTTTATCTACTTAACTACAAAGGGCAATATGTGTACATATGTATTTATGTGTTTATATGTGTATATATCTCTGTAAATACATATATACACATATAAATACACATGTACACACACACACCTATATATTTATATATATATATATATATATATATATATATATATATATATATACATATACATCTTTAGAAATGTATATGTATGTATTTCAATGTTAAAGCCCTATGCCTGCCCTTTAAAACCTCATATCTTTGAGCCATTATAACTTTATGTGCAATATTTTTTTTTATTTTTTTTATAAAATGGTGTTATTATGAGTGTAACTTTGTAATGTGTTTTGTGAGACTGTTTTTTGACACTTGTGAGAATGCGCTAACCTGATGAGCGTTAACTTCAATTGCGTTCAAGCGATTTCATTTACTTTCAACTTGTAATATGAGCAATAAACCTGACAAGCACAAACATTACCGCTCCACTCATAGAGGTAGATTTATCAAATGTAGGGTGGACATGATGCGCTATAGCCAGACATGCGAACACACTGTCAGCATTTATCATTGAACAAGCATTTCTTGTGAAATGCTTGTGCAATGCCGCTCCCTGCACATTCACGGCCAATCGGACCGCTAGCAGGGGGTGTGTTTCTGGCGAGCCAGAAAGGCTTGCACGAAAACAGCAGCATACGCTGCTTAATAAATATACCCCATAATGTGGCCCTTTATAGGCAACTTCACCAATGTTTGTTTTTCCTACTAAATAATAACTTTTGATTTAACACTAAGGAGGTATAAATTTAATAAATTAAATAGATTGGATTAATTAGAAGAATTGTATGGAGGTGTTAGGACTAAACAAATTTGTTTTAATGCTTTTCAGATAATTCTAACTGTAAAACACAAAGGAAACTACGCACCTCCAATTCACATAATAATTTATTACAAAAGAAAAAATCTGCTAATACAATTGCACTTTGTCTGTGCAAAACCTTGCAGATTTCCTCAGGGGTCTTTGGAAAAAAAATATAGTTGTTGTTTTTTCCAAAAGACCCCTGAGGAAGTCTGCAAGGTTTTGCACAGACGAAACGCATTGGGCAGTAACCATTCCATCCTCCCAGTGTTAGGATTCCCCACTCCCCAGCTGTGATGATTCTAACGTTCTTTTGATACATCCAGAAACATTTCCCTTTCCAGAAGGGCGTTTGGCCACCCAGCAAAAATACATTGAGGACATTTCCTATTATATGAGAATGGATGAGTGCTGAACTTTTTATCTTGTTTTTCTAGTATTTTTATCTTGTTTTTCTAGTATTAGCAGATTTTTTCTTTTTTAATAAATTATTATAAAAAAGAAAAAGAGACTGCAGAGCGGTATTGAGAGCACGGAACGCACAGCGTGAGAGACGGATACCCGGACACCACATCCTACAACTTTGGAAAGATCCTGAACGGATATCAGGGGATATATACGGCTGTTGGCCTTGATAGGAACTATATCCAAATATATCTTGTGAGTGTGTTTGAGTCACTGTTTTTGTAATAATAAACTGTTTTACCCTACATTTGAGTCGGCGCTCCTCTCTCTTTTTCTTTTTTGTACAGCTACGTGGGAACCTTGGAAGTTCACCTAGAGGAGCTGCGGGACTGTATTTTTTACGTTGAACTTTGAGAGTATCAAATTACCCTGCATTTACCCATTCATATTTATGGACTTTGATTTTGTAAGTACCTGTGTTTGGTTTAATATATACCAGCCACCTGTACACTATTTGTGATTTACCTACTATCTTACAAATGTTTGTCTACCTATACATTGTATGATTTGCAGTTGTTGTATTATACACATTGGGGTGTTCTCTTAGCGCTTTACTGTATATCTTTGTATATACACCTGTCTTTCTTAATAAATTATTATGTGAATCGGAGGCGAGCTGTTTCCTTTGTATTTTACATATCACTTTCATCCTTGGGAAGAGAAAACACTTCCAGAAGCAGCAACATACATTCATTAGCAAGCTTATAGACTTGTACTGGATTGTACCTACATGTGATGACTTTTTCATTTTTATCACATCTGGATTGATTTATTTTATTATATATATTTTTTTGACTGATGCACATTTTATTGTGATTCACATTGTATGGGTTCACAATGTGTATTGTTTTATAACTAGCAGCCCACTACCCACTGTAGTTTAGGTTCCCCTTTTGCGCTGACATCTTGTTTGTCAGATAATTCTAAAATGTACAAAATACAATTTTTCTTGCTAGGCTTATAATAATCTATAGCATAATAATATATAGAAAGACAGTCAATTGCCAGTAAATAATATAGTGTAATGTTAATCTATATGTATTGTATTCTCTTTGTCATGTATTTGAATTATTTTGGCAATTTATGGATTAGTCAACCTTATGTTATTTATTTGCAAAACCAGGGAACAGTTAAATGTCATAGTATTCACAAAACATACAAAATTTATGTAGAATTAGTGAATTATTGACTGACTGAAATGCTTGGTTTGTTGGTTTAACATTCCATGACCCTCTTTTCATCATTTATCATATAAATTAGAAAAGCTAAATAAATAATAAAATTCAATGACAAAAATGTTGTTAAAATTCAGGAAGATTTGTTATTGGTTAATATAAATATGAAACTATGTCTTATTGAACAATTGTATAAAAATAGATATTAGGTAATTTTCTAGTAAAATATCATAAAAAAACACAGTTCATTTAATTTTTTATGTAAACAGTGATATAGACCATTTTCATCTATTCTTTTGCCAACAAAAATTATAATCTGTGAAGTCATTTGGACTGTAGCCATAACTGTAGTTTTTCACAGAGCTATATGCAATAGAAAGAAAATTTCCCTTTTTTCCATTAAGTAAAATCTTAAAATAAACTTCACTGACTTGTTTTAAAAGGTCATGAAACCCATTTTTGTAATGTTATGATTCATATAGATCAAACAAGTTTAAACAACTTCCCAACATACAAATACAAATTTGCTTCATTCTCTTGATATCCTTCATTCAAGGAGCAGCAATGCACTACTGGGAGATAGCTGAAGACAATAGGAATATACTGTATATATACAGTGGATATAAAAAGTCTACACACCCCTGTTAGAATGTCAGGTTTCTGTGATGTAAAAAAATGAGACAAAGATGAATCATTTCAGAACTTTTTCCACCTTTAATGTGACCAATAAACTGCACAACTTGATTGAAAAACAAACTGAAACTTCTAGGTGGAGGGAAATAAAAATAAAAAAATTAAATAATATGGTTGCATAAGTGGGGATGTAGGATGTAGCTGCCTGTGTTTAGAATTGCGCAATCACATTCAAAATCATGTTAAATAGGAGTCAGTACACACCTGCCGTCATTTAAAGTGCCTCTGATTAACACCAAATAAAGTTCAGCTGTTCTAGTAGGTCTTTCCTGACATTTTCTTAGTCGCAACCTACAGCAAAAGCCATGGTTCGCAGAGAGCTTCCAAAGCATCAGAGGGATCTCATTGTTACAAGGTATCAGTCAGGAGAATGGTACAAAAGAATTTCAGAGGCATTAGATATACCATGGAACACAGTAAAGACAGTCATCATCAAGTGGAGAAAATATGGCGCAACAGTGACATTACCAAGAACTGGACGTCCCTCCAAAATTGATGAAAAGACGAGAAGAAAAACAATCACCCGTATTCTTCATATGTCTGGGCTATGGGGTAGAGTGGCAAGACGGAAGACTTTCCTTACGAAAAAAAAAACATCCAAGCCTAGCTAAATTTTGCAAAAACACATCTGAAGTCTCCCAAAAGCATATCGCAAAAGGTGTTCTGGTTTGATGAAACCAAGATTAAAATTTTTGGCCATAATTCCAAAAGATATGTTCGATGCAAAAACAACACTGCATATAACCAAAAGAACACAATACCCACAGTGAAGAATTTTGGTGGCAGCATCATGCTTTGGGTCTGTTTTTCTTCAGCTGGAACAGGGGCCTTAGTCAAGGTAAAGGGAATTATGAACAGTTCCAAATACCAGACAATATTGGCACAAAACCTTCAGGCTTCTGCTAGAAAGCTGAACATGAAGATGAACTTCATCTTTCAGCATGACAACGCCCCAAAGCATACATCCAAATCAACAAAGGAATGGCTACACCAGAAGAAGATTAAAGTTTTGGAATGGCCCAGTCAGAGCCCAGACCTGAATCCAATCGAAAATCTGTGGGGTGATCTTAAGTGGGCTGTGCACAAGAGATGCCCTCACAATCTGACAGATTTGGAGTGTTTTTGCAAAGAAGAGTGGGCAAATCTTGCCAAGTCAAGATGTGCCATGCTGAAAAGCTCATACCCAAAAAGACTGAGTGCTGTAATAAAATCAAAGGGTGCTTCAACAAAGTATTATTTTAAGGGTGTGCACACTTCTGCAACCATATTATTTTAGTTTTTTATTTCTACTTGCCTCCACCTAAAAGATTTTAGTTTGCTTTGCAATTGAGTTGCACAGTTTATAGGCCTCATTAAAGGTGGAAAAAGTTCTGAAATTATTTATCTTTGTCTCATTTTTTTACATCACAGAAACATGACATTTTAACAGGGGTGTGTAGACTTTTTATATCCACTGTATGTATATATATATATATATATATATATATATATATATATATATATATATATATATATATTTATATTTATTTAGACTGGAACTAGAGATATATATTTATTATCCTGATTCATATGTACCTGTATTATTAAATGTTAATAGGCAAACAGTGCTTGGAGATATAAATAATTTAAATTGAAACTTTAAAGCAGAACAAACTATTAGTTCAGTATATCTTTACCCAGCACAAACCTTGTCGGATTCAATTTATAAATCAAAACAATAACGGTAATAAATCAGTTTATCTAACAGATATTTATTAATAAACATATTGCCACAAGCAGAAAAGATAGCGAAAATGCCATGTCCACTAGACAAAGTTAGTAATGAGTACCCATAACATATAATAGGGAGCTCCCTGTTAGTTGTAAATCCATAGTTGAATTTCTCATTCAAATTTAACCTCTGTTTCCCACATCCACTGTGTATAGTTATTCCCACTTGTGGCCAACTAGTACGTGTATTCAATGTGCACCCCCACGGCTGTTGTCATGTTAGCTTGCAGCTGTTAGTATGATTATCTTCCAGTTTGTCCCGCAAGTTAAACTTTTGAGCAGTAGGGTTAATAAAGCAAAGTATATGTTGCAGAGTCCTCAGTAAAACCCTTTTCCCATTCATAAGTAATGGAACATTCAATACCAGGGAGTAGCGCCTTTCACAGCGTGTTAAGATTAGGCAGCGTCTGCCGTATACTCTTACCCTCCATTTGGTCTTCCGTTCTCGGTGCTCTATTCAGGTCAGACTTACGTGGGGTTTCTGGTGCCACATTCTTTTTTTTTTTTTTATAAACCAACTTTATTTGAAAAAGCAAAAATTGTATACATTATAATTAGGAGACACAGCTCCTGCATGAAATGATAATGTCAGTAAGATTTTATATAATATCTTTAGTTTAACATAAAATAAGTAAAAGTACCCTCTTCCATTTTCATACAAACAATACAGCATATATATGAGGGGAGGAAGAAAAATAGAAGGAGAAGAGTTGTTAAAAAAAAAATAAAGGAGAGGAGAGAATAAAGGAATTTGCTCAATTGTTTAGCTCAGCTCATGACACATCCATCCATTGGGATCCAAACTGCACCAATCCATTATGGTGATGTATTTGCTAGATTGTGGGTTGTATGTTTAGTATAAGATTCCCATGTGGTTAGCATATCCGCGTACACATCCATCTTATTGTTTTCACTATAGTAGTATTCCTCAAGTTCCAGAAATTCTGAAACTCTATGGGACCACATGTCCAGGGTTGGTGCCAATTTGCTTTTCCTATCCTTTACTATTAAGAACTTAACACTATTCGTCAATATGTTGAATAAATATTTGTGAGGTTTATATCTTACCCTGGGAGGCCTGCAAAGCAACCAGATCAAAGGGTCTAAAGGAAATTGAATTTCCAAGATTAATTCTATTTCTGCTATAATTTGTCTCCAAAAGGTTTGGATTGAGTTTCACCAACACAACATATGGGCTAAGCTGCTGCCTTTATGGCCACATCTCCAGCAATGGTCGGATCTATGGTGAAATAACCTATGTATTTTCTTAGTTGTTAGATAACAACGGTGTAGAATTTTTAAATTAATTTCGACCATTGATAGTGATATTGACGTTTTAATTATGTTCTGGCAAATGTTTGTGCATGTTTGGGGAAGGATAATGACTCCCAAGTCAGTTTCCCAGCTTTCAAAATAATGCGGGACATAGCCAGGGGGTTTTGTAGTTAAAATTTTATAAATCATTGATAAAGTGTGGGTGATTGGTGGTGTACGTGTACATAGGGATTCAAAGTTTGTTAGGGGTCTGACCATATTTCTTCGGTGTGCATGTTGTGAAATAAACCTATGAACTCTGTGATAATTAAGCCAGTTGTGGAAGTGAGAGTAGCCTCTGTCCAAAAGGTCTGTCTGAGATAGAAGTTGTTCCCCTGAAGTCAACATATGAATTGATAGATCTCGGATAGTAGTATCCATTACGTTTATTGTGACAGTTTGTCCTATTGTAAATTGACCAATCTTTATGAGGGACATTAGGGGAGATGGCTTTGATGAAATCATCATAAATTTGGATAGTATATGTTCCCACACAGCAAACATCTCAATTGTCGTTGGACGGCTATTTATTAATCTATGTGTCAATTTCTCCGAGCTCCAGCACAATCTACCCAAATGTACGGTATCTGCAATTGAATGTTCCAATTGCACCCATCTTTTATGGATATAATGTATATGCCAGTCAACAATTCTTTGCAGAAAAATTACTTGCCGATATAAGGATATATTGGGGATACCCAGTCCACCTCTGGTGCCACATTCTTTACCTTCAGCGTCTTCTGCAGTCAGCACTTCAGCTGTTAAGTTGGCCTTGACGTTGTGGGAAAAGTTCCTTGTAACTTGTCAGTGGTATTACTTTTGCTGCGTCTTGCTATGCGTGTTTCACCCCTACCATTGCACGGGGCTTCGTCTGGCTTAATTTCAGTGATGTAATTTCCTATCGTCATTGCTCTTAAAGGGAAATTCTTTCCCCTTCAGCGTATCGGATGAATTTGAAACTTTGCATCTACTTAACTGCTTGTGGTCTTTTATTGTGGCAATTTTTGAAAACATAAGAACAGTTGCACGGCACAACAGAATTTGGACATTTGACAATATATTTGAAAATACAATATGTTCTAATACTTCATGTATCTTATTTATTCTAAAACATTGAGTTAGAAATTATATATACACACATACATGCACACATACATACATATATATATACACATATATATGTATACATATATATATATATATATATATATATATATATATATATATATATATTTTTTAAACATCATTATCCTAGAAATGGAGCTAAATTTAACTCCTCGTTCATTCCCTTTGGCTTTAGGGATCCCAGATTAAAAATCAATTTGCCTTCTCTCTGAAGGAGGATTTTATCTAAATCCCCTTTTCTCTCGCCTAGGTCAACCAATTCTAGACCTCTAAATTTTAGTTCATCCTCATTACTATCATGAGTTAAAAAGAAATGCCTTGCTGCACTGCTATATTTTATACAGTTGTTTCTAATGTCTCTTTTGTGTTCCTTAATGCGTTCTTTCAAGTCACGGTAGGTGTGACGAATCAAACCTTCTCAACGTCACAATAGAGGGGTGTGGGCATGAAGGGGTTAATGGCACACAGCTCTGGTTCCCTTAACCTTGCAACTCTACAAAAGGACATTAAAAGGGACACCATATTAGCCCCAAAAATCCTATCCACACTGCTCTAATGAACAATTTCTGCCACCACCCAAAACTTCTAAATTAAAGGGGCGTTTTGGGAACTCCCAAAAACTCACACAATTTAATAATTAGGTAACGTGCCTTTAACCTTAATAATAACAAAAATATCAATATAGGTTACACAGTTCGAAATTATAAAGACATTCAAAATAACATACAATTCAAAAGTTACAATTCTTTAAAAAGATTAGGGGACATAAAAATAATAGAAACACAATATCATACTTATTATCAAATTCCTTTAGATATGTGGAGAGCTGCTGACCATGATGTTAATGGCTTGAGTCCCAGGGCAGTTCTACACATAAGTCTTTCTGTTACATATTTAAACCAAACTTTATTTGTCTTGTCAAAGACAATGCCCTGGTTATCATTTAGTACAGCCAATGCAAACAAGTCTTAGCTCCCAGTAGGGGAGGAGCTTTTTGCATTTCTACACACAGTTACCAGTTACACAAAGAACACTTCACCTTAGACCTGTGACGGGCTAAGGAGGGGGAAGGAGGGGGGGGGGTCTCAGCTTACAGCTTTTCTGAAAGCAGATTTCACACACAGAAAAAAGCAATTCACATGAACCTTTTCCAGGCTGAGAACACAATACCACCTCTGCCGGGTAGCCAATCCAGGTATCAACTACTCCACATGATTGTATCATGACAGTAGGTTTTTCCTATGAAAATTTACTGAACTAATGTTCGTTCTGCTTTGAAGTTTATATATATATATATATATATATATATACAGGTGTATACATAATATATACAGTATATATGTGCAGCTAGCTCCTAATAGCGCATTGCTGCTCCTTAGACTTGCTAGGTATGCTTTTTAACAAAGGATACCATAATAACCAACGGCTAGATTTAGAGTTCTCCGGCCAAAGGGGTGCGTTAGCTAGGCATGCTTTTTTCCCCCCGCAACTTTTAAATACCACTGGTATTTAGAGATCACAGAAGGGCTGCGTTAGGCTCCAAAAAAGGGAGCGTAGAGCATATTTACCGCCACTTCAACTCTCGATACCAGTGGTGCTTACGGACGTGGCCAGCTTCAAAAACGTGCTCGTGCACAATTCCCCCAGAGGAAACAATGGGACAGTTTGAGCTGAAAAAAAAACCTAACACCTGCAAAAAAGCAGCGTTCAGCTCCTAACGCAGCACCATTGTTTCCTATGGGGAAACACTTCCTACGTCTGCACCTAACACCCTAACATGTACCCCGAGTCTAAACACCCCTAGCCTTACACTTATTAACCCCTAATCTGCCGCCCCCGCTATCGCTGACCCCTGCATATTATTATTAACCCCTAATCTGCCGCTCCGTACACCGCCGCAACCTACATTATCCCTGATCGGAACAGCCACTAGAATGCAAGCTCAATCTGATTGGCTGATCGGATCAGCCAATCGGATTGAACTTGATTCTGATTGGCTGATTCCATCAGCCAATCAGAATTTTCCTACCTTAATTCAGATTGGCTGATAGAATCCTATCAGCCAATCGGAATTCGAGGGACGCCATCTTGGATGACGTCATTTAAAGGAACCTTCATTCAGACTTAGGACGTCGCAAGAAGAGGATGGATCCGCGCCGGAGGTCTTCAAGATGGAGCTGGTCGTCATCGGATGGAAAAACAGAGAAGATGCGGCTTGGATGAAGATGTTTGCCGGTCCGGATCGACTCTTCTGCCCGGATAGGATGAAGACTTCTGCCCGAAGATGGAATTCTTTATCCGCCGCTTGGATCCAGACTTCAGCCGGAGGATGGACGTCACTCTTCAGCCCCCGCTTGGGCTTGGATGAAGATTTTGGAGGCTCTTCTGGACAGATCGGGACCCGGTGTGGTGAAGACAAAGTAGGGAGATCTTCAGGGGCTTAGTGTTAGGTTTATTTAAGGGGGGTTTGGGTTAGATTAGGGGTATGTGGGTGGTGGGTTGTAATGTTGGGGGGGGTATTGTATGTTTTTTTTTACAGGCAAAAGAGCTGAATTCTTTGGGGCATGCCCCGCAAAGGGCCCTTTTCAGGGCTGGTAAGGTAAAAGAGCTTTTCTATTTTAATTTTAGAATAGGGTAGGGCATTTTTTTTATTTTGGGGGTCTTTGTTATTTTATTAGGGGGCTTAGAGTAGGTGTAATTAGTTTAAAATTGTTGTAATATTTTTCTAATGTTTGTAAATATTTTTTTATTTTTTGTACTTTAGTTAGTTTATTTAATTGTATTTATTTGTAGGTATTGCATTTAATTAATTTATTGATAGTGTAGTGTTAGGTTTAATTGTAGGTAATTGTAGGTATTTTATTTAATTTATTGATAGTGTAGTGTTAGGTTTTTTTTTTTTTTTTTTTTTATTAAATATTTTTTATTGAGGTTATGGAATAGTACAACAAATGCGAAATGCCATAGAGTATAAACATCAAAATACATGACAATCAGAATAAAGCGATAAGAAAAAGAAAAAAAATACATCAAATCTGTATGGCTTATCATCTGAAACCTCTGTTTTATATTATTTTTCTGAAATCAGTTCCTCTATGAGAACAACGGGCTACTTTTGAACCCAACGGAGCTGATGGATACTGAGAGAGGAAATTGGCATTAAGAGGGGTCACTTTTGGACCTAGTGTTTAAAAGAGCAAGATGGGGAAAAATAGCAGGTCAGAGCTGCGTTAAAGAGATGAAAAAGGGAGAGAGAAAAAGAGATGAAAAGAGAAGGGAGTGAAGGGAGTGAGGGGCAGAGTTGTCTAAATGCCAAATCAATGATGTGAATGGGGCAACTAGGGGGCTTACTATCAAATCAAGGATATGGGCTCTGCGAGTGGGGCAGTACCTGTGGGTAGTTTAGGCTAGGAGTGTAAAAGTCTCATTAAGGACATAGCTTCTAGTATAGAAATAGGTAAACAGCTCATTTAACCCTAAACCTTTAGCATAGGAAGCTTACATAGTTATACTATAATACGCATTATCGGCTAGATTTTGTCGGTAACGACCCGCGTAGCTAACGCTGGCTTTTTTCTGGCCGCACCTTTAAAATAACTCTGGTATTGAGAGTCCACAGAATGGCTGCGTTAGGCTCCAAAAAAGGAGTGTACAGCATATTTAACGCAACTTCAACTCTCGATACCAGAGTTGCTTACGGACGCGGCCTGCCTCAAAAACGTGCTTGTGCACGATTCCCCCATAGGAAACAATGGGGCTGTTTGAGCTGAAAAAAAACCTAACACCTGCAAAAAAGCCGCGTTCAGCTCCTAACGCAGCCCCATTGTTGTCTATGGGGAAACACTTCCTACGTCTGCACCTAACACCCTAACATGTACCCCGAGTCTAAACACCCCTAACCTTACACTTATTAACCCCTAATCTGCCGCCTCCGCTATCGCTGACCCCTGCATATTATTTTTAACCCCTAATCTGCCGCTCCGTAAACATTATCCCTATGTACCCCTAATCTGCTGCCCCTAACACCGCCGACCCCTATATTATATTTATTAACCCCTAATCTGCCCCCCACAACGTCGCCTCCACCTGCCTACACTTATTAACCCCTAATCTGCCGACCGGACCGCACCGCTATTATAATAAAGTTATTAACCCCTAATCCGCCTCACTAACCCTATAATAAATAGTATTAACCCCTAATCTGCCCTCCCTAACATCGCCGACACCTAACTTCAAACATTAACCCCTAATCTGCCGACTGGAGCTCACCGCTATTCTAATAAATATATTAACCCCTAAAGCTAAGTCTAACCCTAACACTAACACCCCCCTAACTTAAATATAATTTTAATCTAACAAAATTAATTAACTCTTATTAAATAAATTATTCCTATTTAAAGCTAAATACTTACCTGTAAAAAAAATCCTAATATAGCTACAATTTAAATTATAATTATATTATAGCTATTTTAGGATTAATATTTATTTTACAGGTAACTTTGTATTTATTTTAACCAGGTACAATAGCTATTAAATAGTTAAGAACTATTTAATAGCTAAAATAGTTAAAATAATTACAAAATTACCTGTAAAATAAATCCTAACCTAAGTTACAATTAAACCTAACACTACACTATCAATACATTAATTAAATACAATACCTACAAATAACTACAATGAAATAAACTAACTAAAGTACAAAAAATAAAAAAGAACTAAGTTACAAAAAATAAAAAAATATTTACAAACATAAGAAAAATATTACAACAATTTTAAACTAATTACATCTACTCTAAGCCCCCTAATAAAATAACAAAGCCCCCCAAAATAAAAAAAATGCCCTACCCTATTCTAAATTACTAAAGTTCAAAGCTCTTTTACCTTACCAGCCCTGAACAGGGCCCTTTGCGGGGCATGCCCCAAGAAATTCAGCTCTTTTGCCTGTAAAAAAACACATACAATACCCCCCCCCCCAACATTACAACCCACCACCCACATACCCCTAATCTAACCCAAACCCCCCTTAAATAAACCTAACACTAAGCCCCTGAAGATCTTCCTACCTTATCTTCACCATACCAGGTATCACCGATCCGTCCTGGCTCCGATATCTTCATCTAAGCCCAAGCGGGGGCTAGACATCCATCATCCGACGGCTGAAGAAGTCCAGAAGAGGCTCCAAAGTCTTCATCCTATCCGGGAAGAAGAATAGATCCGGACCAGCAACCATCTTCTTCCAAGCGGCATCTTCTATCTTCATCCGATGAGGACCGGCTCCATCTTGAAGACCTCCACCGCGGACCCATCTTCTTCTTCCGACGACTTCCCGACGAATGACGGTTCCTTTAAGGGACGTCATCCAAGATGGCGTCCCTCGAATTCCGATTGGCTGGTAGGATTCTATCAGCCAATCGGAATTAAGGTAGGAAAATTCTGATTGGCTGATTCCATTAGCCAATCAGATTGAGCTTGCATTCTATTGGCTGATCGGAACAGCCAATAGAATGCGAGCTCAATCTGATTGGCTGATTGAATCAGCCAATCGGATTGAACTTGATTCTGATTGGCTGATTCCATCAGCCAATCAGAATATTCCTACCTTAATTCCGATTGGCTGATAGAATCCTATCAGCCAATCGGAATTCGAGGGACGCCATCTTGGATGACGTCCCTTAAAGGAACCGTCATTCGTCTGGAAGTCGTCGTCGGAAGATGGGTCCGCGGTGGAGGTTTTCAAGATGGAGCCGGTCCTCATCGGATGAAGATAGAAGATGCCGCTTGGAAGAAGATGGTTGCGGGTCCGGATCTACTCTTCTTCCCGGATAGGATGAAGACTTTGGAGCATCTTCTGGACTTCTTCAGCCGTCAGATGATGGATGTCTAGCCCCCGCTTGGGCTTAGATGAAGATATCGGAGCCAGGACGGATCGGTGATACCTGGTATGGTGAAGATAAGGTAGGAAGATCTTCAGGGGCTTAGTGTTAGGTTTATTTAAGGGGGGTTTGGGTTAGATTAGGGGTATGTGGGTGGTGGGTTGTAATGTTGGGGGGGGTATTGTATGTGTTTTTTTACAGGCAAAAGAGCTGAATTTCTTGGGGCATGCCCCGCAAAGGGCCCTGTGCAGGGCTGGTAAGGTAAAAGAGCTTTGAACTTTAGTAATTTAGAATAGGGTAGGGCATTTTTTTATTTTGGGGGGCTTTGTTATTTTATTAGGGGGCTTAGAGTAGGTGTAATTAGTTTAAAATTGTTGTAATATTTTTCTTATGTTGTAAATATTTTTTTATTTTTTGTAACTTAGTTCTTTTTTATTTTTTGTACTTTAGTTAGTTTATTTCATTGTAGTTATTTGTAGGTATTGTATTTAATTAATGTATTGATAGTGTAGTGTTAGGTTTAATTGTAACTTAGGTTAGGATTTATTTTACAGGTAATTTTGTAATTATTTTAACTATTTTAGCTATTAAATAGTTCTTAACTATTTAATAGCTATTGTACCTGGTTAAAATAAATACAAAGTTACCTGTAAAATAAATATAAATCCTAAAATAGCTATAATATAATTATAATTTATATTGTAGCTATATTAGGATTTATTTTACAGGTAAGTATTTAGCTTTAAATAGGAATAATTTATTTAATAAGAGTTAATTTATTTTGTTAGATTTAAATTATATTTAACTTAGGGGGGTGTTAGTGTTAGGGTTAGACTTAGCTTTAGGGGTTAATACATTTATTAGAATAGCGGCGAGATTTGGTCGGCAGATTAGGGGTTAATAATTGAAGTTAGGTGTCGGCGATGTTAGGGAGGGCAGATTAGGGGTTAATAAATATAATATAGGGGTCGGCGGTGTTAGGGGCAGCAGATTAGGGGTACATAGCTATAATGTAGGTGGCGGCTCTTTGCGTTTGGCAGATTAGGGGTTAATTATTGTAGGTAGCTGGCGGCGACGTTGTGGGGGGCAGGTTAGGGGTTAATAAATATAATATAGGGGTCGGCGGTGTTAGGAGCAGCAGATTGGGGGTACATAAGTATAACGTAGGTGGCGGTCGGCAGATTAGGGGTTAAAAAAATGTAATCGAGTGTCAGCGATGTGGGGGGGCCTCGGTTTAGGGGTACATAGGTAGTTTATGGGTGTTAGTGTACTTTAGAGCACAGTAGTTAAGAGCTTTATGAACCGGCGTTAGCCCAGAAAGCACTTAACTACTGACTTTTTTCTGAGGCTGGAGTTTTGTCGTTAGATTTCTAACGCTCACTTCAGCCACGACTCTAAATACCGGTGTTAGAAAGATCCCATTGAAAAGATAGGATACGCAATTTACGTAAGGGGATCTGCGGTATGGAAAAGCGTTAGACCCTTTTTTGACTGACTCCAAATACCGGCGGTAGCCTAAAACCAGCGTTAGGAGCCTCTAACGCTGGTTTTCACGTCTACTGCCAAACTCCAAATCTTGGCCTAAGTCCCAATTGTCAGAGAACATGCATTAGGAAAACTGAAGGTATTCTATAATGTGCATACAGTCCTATGTGTGGTGGCTTATGATTTCACTGCTTAATATGTTCACTGCTACACTCAGGTAGTAAGAGACATAAAACATATTTAGGTGTGCCACAATATCAAATAACAAGAAGCATATGTGGGGTATTGCAAATAAGACATAATAACATTAGATGAATCTGTGTACTCATGTATCTTCTAAAGAGCTACCTGGAGTATAAGAGAGCCTCATTAGTACAGTTGTGAACTGGATAATGAAGGAAATAGACTTAGGTCTCACTGAAAAAGGAAGTATTCTGCTTATAGGTGAGTTATATCTCATGGATATAACAGATTGGTTAGATATAGAAATGAAAGACAAGGGAGGTTAGTAGGCATATAATAGACATTGGAGCTCTGTAAGAGCAAACTTTATATAAGACCAACTTAATCTCTGGGTAATTATGGGGTGTGAGACTCATATGCATAACCTCAATATAACCTCAGACTCTGCAACAGGGTAGGTGGTCACATAGAATTCTGAAGGTCAGAGAGGGCTCAAAAGCTAAACGGTTACTGAAAAATAAAAGGACTATTACTTAAACTGTACTAGGGGTAACTAATTTCAGTAAAGAGCGCAACTTATACTAAATTAAGCAAATAGATAACAGACCACTAACAAACATAGTAAGACATACACCATTCTCAAACATAAGTGTTCTCATTAAGGTGCCTGTGTCTTTGTCTTTAGATCCTGCATGATTAGTTTGCACTACCACAGCCAAATCTAAGCTCTGGGGCTCTCTATGGTGGAAGGAGAAAACAGTCACCAAACGCCCAGTCTTGCAGCGGTCATAGGGGAATCTCTTGTCATCTGTGTTTGTGGATGAACATTAGGCAGGAGGCTCAGAGGGTAGTACAGCTTGGGCAACATTAGGTAGTTCTCATAGGGGAGCAGGGTAAGTATAATGGAGTCCGCAGGGAGTAAGACTGAGAGCCCGCAAAATACTAAGTTGGACACCACAGTGACGCTCCATCTTCTGTCTCGACCATCCTCGGGATCTGAGTAGGAGGTAAAGAGCAAATGTGTTGTAGCTGGGGTTATATTTGTTTCAGCATTTAGCTCATGGGCAGACTGAATTTGATGGCTCTCAGCGATCTGTCGTAGCACCGGAGGGCTAGATGAGAGTGTCATCAGAAAGTTGCTGTCAGCATTATCCTCAGATTTGCAACTTGTGCTCTTCTTCTCTCGGTCCTGCAAGATAGGGCTAATCGAAGCACCCTTAGTAGTTAATTCCTCCATTATGCTCACTTGCGGCTTGTTTCTTTTTAATGCATCACGCAATCTGGAGGAAGCTTGTGTAATCCAATATTCCATGTCCTCCATAGCTGCAGCTCTCCGCTTATCGGAGAGGATTGCTGCAAAAGAATCAAACTGCCTCTCCATCTTGACAGTCAATAGTCTGAGCAAATCGACTGCTGTGACAGCCATCGTGCGGTATCTCTGGGCTCCCTGGTTGCGACTGTAGTGTGTTCCTCCTCTGTGCGACTCGGGCGCTCAGCTGCACAGCCAGTATGTGTCTCACAGGATATCAAAGGACCGGGAAGCGGGTAGAGAAAGTTTATTGCTGCATTCAGCTGCAATCCGTTCTCTTACTATGTTGAGCGCCATGCGGCTCGCAAGATGGCTGCCCCTTAGCTGGTATGTCTATAGATTATGGGCGATAGAGGAAAGCTCCGTGTATGGACGTTTTTAGATCCCCTCTTCACCTCCGTATCTTGTAGTACTGAGCTTCTAGGCATGAATAAGATGTTTTAAAGATTCTCGGGCAACTTTGAGCGGTCTAGTTAACAATTAAAGATAATATGTGAGCAGAGCTCCTTCCGTGTAGTGTTAGGTTTAATTGTAGATAATTGTAGGTATTTTATTTAATTTATTTATTGATAGTGTAGTGTAAGGTTTAATTGTAACTTAGGTTAGGATTTATTTTACAGGTAATTTTGTAATTATTTTAACTAGGTAGCTATTAAATAGTTATTAACTATTTAATAGCTATTGTACCTGGTTAAAATAATTACAAAGTTGCCTGTAAAATAAATATTAATCCTAAAATAGCTACAATATAATTATAATTTATATTGTAGCTATATTAGGATTTATTTTACAGGAAAGTATTTAGCTTTAAATAGGAATAATTTATTTAATAAGAGTTAATTTATTTCGTTAGATTTAAATTATATTTAAGTTAGGGGGGTGTTAGGGTTAGGGTTAGACTTAGCTTTAGGGGTTAATACATTTATTATAGTAGCGGTGTGGTCCGGTCGGCAGATTAGGGGTTAATAATTTTAGGTAGGTGGAGGCGACGTTGGGGGCGGCAGATTAAGGGTTAATAAATATAATATAAGGGTCGGCGGTGTTAGGGGCAGCAGATTAGGGCTACATAGGTATAATGTAGGTTGCGGCGGTGTACGGAGCGGCAGATTAGGGGTTAAAAAAAATATGCAGGGGTCAGCGATAGCGGGGGCGGCAGATTAGGGGTTAATAAATATTATATAGGTGTCGGCGGTATTAGGGGCAGCAGATTAGGGGTACATAGGGATAACGTAGGTGGCGGTGGTGTACGGAGCAGCAGATTAGGGGTTAAAAAATGTTAATAGAGTGGCAGCGATGTGGGGGGGGGGCCTCGGTTTAGGGGTACATAGGTAGTTTATGGGTGTTAGTGTACTTTAGAGCACAGTAGTTAAGAGCTTTATAAACCAGCGTTAGCCCAGAAAGCTCTTAACTACTGACTTTTTTCTGCGGCTGGAGTTTGGTCGTTAGATTTCTAACGCTCACTTCAGCCACGACTCTAAATACCGGCGTTAGAAAGATCCCATTGAAAAGATAGAATACGCAATTGACGTAAGGGGATCTGCGGTATGGAAAAGTCGCGGCTGCAAAGTGAGCGTTAGACCCTTTCCTGACTGACTCTAAATACCAGCGGTAGCCCAAAACCAGCGTTAGGAGCCTCTAACGCTGGTTTTGACGGCTAACGCCAAACTCTAAATCTAGCCGCAAGTAAATTAAATAGTATAGAATAAGTAAATTGGAGTGTTGCTTAAAATTGTATACAAAAATAAGATAAAACAGATGTATCCAATAAGGGGTGCTTTAATGAGCACAATTATCACTCACAATAAAAATAAGGTTAAAAACAAATTTAAAAGTCTACAGTCCAAAAACAAATTGTATGCTCTGAGGCCTATCTATCAAGCTCCGAATGGAGCTTGAACGGCCGTGTTTCTGGCAAGTCTTCAGACTCGCCAGAAACGCAAGTTATGGAGCAGTGGTCTAAAGACCGCTGCTCCATAACCCTGTACGCGTGCTCTGAGCAGGCGGACAGGAATCGCTGCAATTCAAGATTGAGTATGATCGGGTTGATTGACACCTCCCTGCTGGCGAGTCTTCAGGGGGTGGCGTTGCACCAGCCGCTCACAAGAGCTGATGGTGCAATGCTGAATACGGAGAGCGTATTGCTCCACGCATTCAGCGAGGTCTTGCGGACCTGATCCACACTGTCGGATCAGGTCCGCAAGACCTTTGTTAAATCGGCCTCTCTGTCTGAAGCGTGAGAGAAAAAAATTAGTTTAATGTCCCTTTAAATTTGCCAAACATTATAAAAACTGTCAATGTCAGCCATATTAAAATGAAAAGTCGGGGGGCGGAGTCCGGAGCCCATGAGAGTAGTCGCATAATATTGCAGCTCTGATCCTAATTATCTAATGTACACTTATATCTACTGTTTTTAACAGAGTTTGATTCTGAAAAATCTGTCTAACATACCCTGGATTCTCATCTAACAGCTGTCATAAGCCAAACTTATCCATGGACGTTACTTTTTTAAATTAGGATCGGGGCTTTATTTTGAATGTATGTGAGCGGCGGCCATCTTTCCACCCTCGTGGCTGAGGATTTTTTATAATTCTACCCGGACTACCGAACTTTATTGAGGACTTTCACCATCAGCCAGACCCCCCCGGCGGGTTCTCTCTGCAGACCTGCCGTTAAGGAGCAGGGCAACCTCATAAGTCCCTGCAACAATAGCATTGATCACTTTCACCCATTAGAAGCATCTCATTGTGGGGATCTACTACCATATTTGTCAAATGGAGCTTGCCGACTTTAATATATATAAACAGATTAAGGACCTTTTGGATGAGCACTTTCTGCAATTGGGATGCGCATTAACGGCAGCTTGGGACAATTGCATCGACCCCAACCGTCAGCCTCAAATTGACACTGTCAAAAGAAATGATCTTGCTAACAAAGATGGGGCAATGTTGTCTCTGCCTACTTTAACCCTAACTGCACCGGTTCCGGCTCCAATAGAGGCTCCGGTGAGATACGATATGGGAGTGGAGACCGCTCAACACATTAAGGTGCAGACAGATGCTGCGATCTTCAAGTTTGCCACTCCGGTTTCAGGAGATGTAGTGAGCGTATCAGTTGCGGCTGCAGCTCTGGCCCTATCTACATTCCGCTTCAGACCTAACTTTTCAGGGGACAGTAGCTGGAAGCCAAATATGCGGGGACATGCTCTCCAGGACTATTCAAGACAGTACGTTGGACTAGCCTTTTACAAAACAGGAGTGGGCTAAACGCTAAGGTGCAAGTGAGTAAGATCACTAATTGGTGATTCACGGAGGTCCTGGCATGAATAACTGATATAGCCCTATGGACTTGGAGGGGCCGCTTCATAAGATACACTGCTCACTTGTATTTAATACCGCATGATTTTCTATTTTATATTTATTTCCCAGTTGCCGGGTGTGGTCTTATGTTTGAGTGTATACTGCTCCTGTTTCCCTATGCTTATTGAACTTACCAGCTACGGCTTAATTGGGGCTACCAAAGTGAAAAACTACACATGCTTTCCATGCAATCTAATGTTATCTGGTTATTAAGTTATGCGCTCAATGTTTGTTTGCTTCACACCCTATAGAACAAATTCATACTCCTATGTTACCCTTGATGAGTGGCTTATAGCTATACCGTTTGTACTCTGTTGAGATTTCTTACAATAGGTGGGGCTGATGATCTCTCTCTTATGGGCACTTGCTAGTGTTTACCCCCTGAAACTGTACGTTTATTATATACATTTTCTACAGGACAAATATAGACACATTTCCAAACTAATCAGACCCTATTTATGTTTGCTTACAGTATTTGACAGATTGAGACCTGATAAAAAAGACTAAATAGCCATTTAGGGATGGGTACATGGGTACAGGCAACCAGTCGTGGTAGCTGAGGGGAGATGTCTGCTGGTCAGATGTTTCTCTTCTCTCCCATGGTGAAGTCATAACTCTGCCAATGCTACTTTTATCTAGATTCCCTCAGCTGTACTCATGAACAACTATCCCCTATCTCTTACTGATGTGACCTGGGTCTTGCTGTCTGCGGCCGGGGTGGCGAGATTCCAGGTTTGCCTAGGTGGAAGTAGAAGTCTCATGCCTGTATAATGGTAACCCCTATTAAGAAGAAATCTTAACCTAGCTTAATCTGAGGCTCTCTGCATAGTGGGGAGTGTGTTCTTATCTCTTTTCCCCCAGATATTCCCAATTTTTTCTTTTTCTTTACCCCAATAGGCCTATTATCAGTGTACTAGCGGTAGCATTTCTAGTGTAAATCTGCAGCTATGACCACAACTTTGCTCACCTTAAAACATGCGTCCCTACCTGTAATTTTGTGCAGTTTCTTTGATGTTAGCATGCCATCCAGGGTCAAATTTCACTAAGATGCTTACATGTCAGACTCTTATGGTATACTCCATCTATGGGCAAAGCAATTTTATTTTTCCCCTATCCAATGAATATGATTCTCCTTAATTCATATAACAGATGTTTCTCTTGCATTTCTAATCCCAAAATATCTCCTGTATATACTATATTACCCTGTTTACACTGCTTTTATCTTAAATATAAAAGAGGTTTGTCATTGAGGCCCATGAGTGGTCTCTTCAGATAGCAGTAACCTCCTAAACTTGGTATATTTTGGTTTGAGGCCCAAGAGTGGTCTCTTGTGTGAATTTGGAGGGTGGTTGAGTACTAGGCATCTTATACATGTATGTTTAATTGCATATTACTATTATAACCCAATGTTATTCTGTACTACTGTTTCAAGATTTATGTATGCCTTCTTTCAAACCTCAAATAAAAATTATTTAAAAAAAAAAAAAATGAAAGTCAACTTTGAAGTAAAAAAACATTAGTTTGCTTTTACAATTCAAACTGCATTGCTTAGCTATCTATTCTTCTCCGTAGAAAACAATCTATTAATCTTGTTCTATTGTTTAGACAAATCTGTCAGTCTGTGGTAGTTTGATAAATCAGCTTCAGACTTTAAACTCTGTACAAAACAATTTTTGCTCAAAACCTGGTTGCCAGTCACTACCTGAGTAAACTGACTATTATCATACTGGAGTCAAATCTCCACAAACAATGCATAGTTAACTTTCAAACTTTCAGTAAAAGGATATTGTACTCATAATATTCCTGCCATACATATGAGAGACCAGCATTTGTATATGCAGAAAAATAAATATATATACAGGTATATATCTTAAAAAAACTGTTAAATGCAAGCTGTTTACATTAAGTTTAATTTCTAAGTATTGGTTTTGCATTTACTACTAATTCTCATTGGCTGATAAGGACAACTGAGTCTGCTTTACTGGTGGAGAGGGACACACCACTGCAAGTATAACTAAAATGCATAGATTATACAGAATTTTTTTTTTTTTGAAAATATGAAATACATTTTGAAATGGCCTAATTTAGATGAAACTATTACACAGGCTTACTATGATGCTCCTTTTTAATTGAAAATTAAAGTAATCTATACTATAATCGAGCTTGTAACGAGTCTGTCGGTGTCGCCAGTTGTGCACGCATCCTCAAAGGAATGTTGGCAGCGCGAAGCATAACATAATAACATAATAAATCTATTAACCCCTAAACCGCTAAATCCACAACACAAATAACTAATCACTAAGCCCCCTAACCTAACACCACCTAAATTAAACCCATTAGATTACATCAATTAAAATAATCCTAAATTACAAATAAAATAAAAAACCTAATATTACTTTAAAAATAAAGAAAACTGAGTTTCAACTAATCTAAAATTACAGAAAATAAAAAAAGTCTAACATTACACAAAATAAAAAGTCTAACATTACACAAAATAATAAACCACATTATCCAAAATAAAAAAATAAACCTCATTCCTATGAAAATAAAAAAGCCCCCCCAAAATAAAAACACCCACTAATCTTAGGATAAACTACCAATAGCCCTTAAAATGTTTTTTGTAGGGCATTGCCCTAAAGAAATCAGCTCTTTTACATTAAAAATAAAGCATGTCCCCCTCCTAACAGTAAAACCCCCCACCCACCAAACCCCCCAAAATAAAAAAAACTAACACTAAAAAAACCTAAACTACCCATTGCCCCTTAAGGGGCATTTGTATGGGCATTGTCCTTAAAAGGGCATTCAGCTCTTTTACTGTCCTTAAAAGGGCATTAAGCTTTTTTACAGTGCACAAATCCCTAATCTTAAAAATAAAAAAACCCCAAAAATGAAAAAAAAAAAACACCTAACACTATGCCCCAAATAGGTACTCACGGTTCCTGAAGTTCGGCAGAGAAGGTCTTCTTCCAGGTGGGTCCATCATCTTCTATCTTCATCCACAGCGAAGGTGGTGCAGTCTTCCCAGATTTAAGGGCTATTGGTAGTTTAGTATTAGATTAGGGTGTGTTTTTTATTTTGGGGGGGATATTTTATTTTTATAGGTATATGGGGTATTAGTTTAGGTTTATTTTTTTATTTTGGATGCCTTTGTTTATTTCTTTCTGTAATTTTTATTTTTTAATTTTTTGTAACTTTAGCTTGGGGGGTTGTAGTTTTTAAACATAGACTGCCCTCTGGGCAGGCGTATCGCCTAGTAAGGCAATAAAACAATAGCAATCTATTAAACTAAACAGGAGCCTTAAAGGACAGTCTACTGCAGAATTTTTATTGTTTCAAAAGATAGATAATCCCATTTTTTTTAACCCATTCCCCAGTTTTGCATAACCAACACGGTTATATTAATAAACTTTTTACCTCTGTGATTACCTTGTATCTAAGCCTCTGCAGACTACCCCCTTATTTCAGTTGATTGCATTTTAGCCAATCAGTGCCCTCTCACAAGCAACTCCACGGGTGTAAGCACAATGTTATCTATATGGCACACATGAACTAACGCCTCTAGTTGTGAAAAACTGTCAAATGCATTCAGATAAGAGGCAGCCTTCAAGGGTTTAGAAATTAGCATTTGAGCCTACCTAGGTTTTTCTTTGAACTAAAAATATCAAGAGAACAAAGCAAATTTGATGATAAAAGTAAATTGGAAACTTGTTTAAAATTACATGACCTATCTGAATCATGAAAGTTTTATGTTGACTAGACTTTTCCTTTAAGGGAACCTAAAAGTAAAAAAAGAATAATAATAATAAAAGGTATATGTATAATACTAAAGCAATTCTTTTTTTAACAAGCCATCCACATAGAATTGTAAGGTGTTTTACGTATTATTAACGTATAGACGAAAACTTTAATATTTTTGTTAAATCAAGAACATCATGCATTGAAGTACAACATAGGATTCTAGTCAGATTCTAAGTAGGTATATAGGGTTAAATTGGTAGGGGGTGCGTATATTGTTTTTATTATTCAGCCAATTGAATGAATGCAATTGCTATTTATATGTAAATGGTGAAGTGGAACATCAGGCTATGATTACGACCTATCGCCAAAACGCGTAAGCCAGTTCTCACTACATCACCTCCTTCTGAATATGCTGTACCTCCTTTTGGCTTTTTAAATGGAATCAATTAAAGACTGCAACTTTTAATGGATAGATCGCTTACCTTCTTTGTGAAAACATATCATTATTACTCAGAGCCTAAAAATCAAAGAAAATAAACATACACAGTTCTGGTTTCCCTACCAGCATACACTGAATCTACTAATGAACAGGCAATACAGGGTAAACGTGTTCATAGGCAGAAGAGATTGCACAAGCTAAGTTTATTTTCTTTCGTTTTTACACATAGTTTAAGGATAAAGTAAAACTTGGAATTTTCCAATAAAAATGAGCTATTGAAGGGTCCCTGTATTTACTAAACACTCAACTGAGATTGTGATCTGCAAGACTACATGAAATCCACTTTACTTTCTTTAGGATGTCAAACTGATTGTTATAGAGCATGTTGTTACAGCAGTGATAATGAGCCTTAAAGGGATATAATATAGTCTGTTTCATTGCTGTTATAAAAAAAAAACTCTCAGCAGCAGGTTATACTTAATATAAATCAAATTATGTATTATTTTTAATTTCAAAAGGATTTTGCCTTTCATTTCCTTTTTTTACTTAATTTGTGCAGTGTCCATTATTTCCTGCCACAGCTCTAAAAGGGGGCTGGGGTCTCTACAGAAAGGCATATCTAGCTTGATGTCATAAATCTTCAAGAGTAAACTGAGCTGGCTTAGTGAAATCAAGAGAAACAGTAAGTTCCAGATTACAAGTGGAGTGCTAAATATCGCTTTCATGAATGTAATATTCTAATGTGCGCTGGTATTACAAGTTGTCAGCAATGTGAACGCGACCTCACATTTGCATTTCTGAGAAGCATTGCGCTCAAGAGAGCGCACTTCCATAGGCTCCTTCAGATTCGGCATTAGAACCTAAGTTCAGCAAAGGGGGTAAGTAGCGCAGCGATGGCAGTAAATTTAAATATATATGCTTAAATACATATATATTTACGTGTTAATATGTGTATATACACATATTAACACATAGATATATATGTATAAAAGCATACATATATATATATATATATATATATATATATATATATATATATATTTACTGGGAACACACAGTTCCCATAGACCAAAATGTAAAGGCACGTTTCAGTACCGTTATTTTTCTAACAGCCCACTCCCAAAAACTTTATACCCAAAATACTGCCTAGTGAAATTATTTTAATTAAAATATAAGGATGCTACTATCTTTATTTGTTAACAAACTACACTAGACTCTATTTTGGGGCACATTTATAAAACTAACCAGAGATCTGATCACTTGGTCATTTTATAAGCGCTAATTGCTACCGCAAGCTTGCGATAGCAATAACCAGCCACTTGTAATGGCTGATTATCGCGCACCCTCAAACGGGCAAATTTGCCTGTTTGCAGACACGTGATAATTTAGCGCTTCACTTGTAATCTAGCCTTAAGTCTGTTTTGCTCATGCTCAGAAGAGGCAATGCACATTAAAGGGACAGTTTACACAAATTTTCATATAACTGCATGTAATAGACACTACTATAAAGAAGAATATGCACAGATACTGATATAAACATCCCGTAGAAAACCTTTTAAAAACTTACTAAGAAGATCCCAGTTTAGCACTGTTTATGAGGTTAGTCTGATAACCCACTGAAAGGGTCTAACAAAACAAGAAGAGCAAACACTCCCCCCTCCCTGCATATGAAGACGTCAGCAGGAGTCTGTAAACGTGTGTATACATCTGACACTGTGGAGCTTAAAAAATAAGCAAAACGGGGGGGCGGAGCTAGCCATTACAGGGAACAGTTGCACATTTCATGAGCTCCAGAGAAACATAATTTTACTTGGGGATAAAGTAATAAAATTCAGCTTAATAATAAATTTAAGATCTCACTTGAACAGAACACTCTATACGGAACCCATTTGATGAGTTTCCGAACTTTGGACAGCATATGTGGGCCGAGATTGTGGATCCTACAGTTACAGCCCGCTCTGAGTAAGCCCCGACATTAAATATTCAGCCATGGAGGATTTTTACCGCCAGGTTCTGATCCTGATTGAAAGCTTCGCATAGAAGACACAAATTGACCAAAACAACCCGCACTATGCGAGCATGGGTGAGAACATAAAAAAAATTGATGCGCTGCATACAATGGCGACTACCATGTGTCCTGTGGCGGCCGCTGCTGATACTAGCGCAGTTAAACCTGTGAGGGGATCGGTTGAGGAAAGTGAAAGCCCGCTGGAGATAAAACAGATTGAGGAACCTTACTTGAAAAGCCAATGCTCAGAGGGAGCGCCGTCTGAGCCCTGGTTGGCATGCTCAAAGAAGTCAGATGATACTACGCCTAACTATACAAGCCCGGTTATCTATTGCCCCGGAGGTTTTCCCAGTGGCAACCGCAAACACACCACGCTACCTGCCAAGTTAGCAATGGGACATGATCCTTGGATCTTAGACATCTCTTCTTTCCGGACTCTGCCTGCCCTCCGCATTGGATCGGGTCAGATGAGAGTTTCTGAATTTTGGTCTTGTGGGCAGGGAAGCGCTTCCGTAACATGGCGGGACTATCGGCCACCCCGAAATTGGAGTTCACTGCATACAGGCCATTCCTGGTTGGTACTGGGACGCACGCTATTGACATTGCGTTGGGACCCTGGAGGCCTCTCATTGTTGCTTTTATTTCTGCAGCGCGGTGGGCGCTGACTTAGTCAACGGAACTCCTCAGAATAAGCATGGGTTATTATTTTTACAGCTAATACCACCACAAGTAAAATGTTATATTAGTCTCCAACGAACTGATTTAATCCTATTAAGCTCACTTAATATATCCTTATACTATATAGTTTTGTCTCACTCTATATATTTTTTTTTTTGTGCCCTATATGTGACTTTTTTCTCTAACTCAGAGCTGTGAGTCATTATTTTATTTTTACTCTGCTTCTTATGTTGGGCTAAAGTACTTACTGTTTATTGAGCCCCATGGCTGCCACGTGTTTGTTATTTCTGTTTATATGAACAATGCATAGTCTTATTTACTACTTTACTCGGTTATAGTTACATTATTTTTGTGCAAGCTCTCTCCACTGAATGTTTGTCAAATATACCTTCACAATACCTATATTGTAAGTTCCATTTAGACCAACCCCTGAGGTTAGTTGTGTTATAGAGCATATAGAGCCATATCATGTTCTCCTATATTCTACTTTATTTAGGTATACTCAGGATTCTTAACTCCTACTTTATTGCTGAAAACTCTACTATGGGAATTATGGCTTGTTCAGAGAGTGGCTATCCTGCTAGGTGTTCTAGGTGCTGCCTCTCGCGCTAACACTATTGCATTGTTTAGAACAGGCTCCTGTTGTGGGGTATAGGGCCCGTACCCTGATGGCAGGTCTCCTAACTTCACACTGAAACTACGCTACCATGTTGGGAGGGAACTATAGTCCTGGATTACATCTTGAAGCTACACATAGCTTGACTCTATCAATCTGTACGCAGACATGACATAACTACACCAACATATATGGTTTTAGAATAGACAATGACAATTTAGCAGTCATAGAGATAAAAGTCAAAGCCTTTCTTTTTATTCTGAAGCAACACTAACCCATTTTAAGGAAACTTCAGCCTCCTATTATCTTGCGAATGTACATATGTCATGATTTCATCCAACTATACATGGATATAGCACAACAGACCCAAAAGCATCTTTTGTTTGTGAGGGACTTGCAAGAGTTTTTTTTTTTCATTGGCCCTATATAACTAGTTTTGTGCTTCTTTCTCTTCAAGCGTATGCCACATAGTTAAGCTCACTCCCAAGTAAGTCCTATTATACACTAATTATAAGTTAGCTCTTGCTTTTTTATTACCCCTACTAATTGCCACGACTATTTTACAACCTCCCCCCCCCCCAAGTAAAGAGTCTCCCGACAATAGGAGGACTAACAGTGCGGTTTCTCTTGCCTATACCGCAACTCTTTCTGCTCCCCTAGCTCTTACTCTCTTTTTCATTACATTATATATTAGGATCTATCTTCTCTACTCAGATCAGCAGGTCTGATCATTAGCCCTTATCATCTAAGCCCTCACTTTTAAATCATTTTTTAGGGACCTCATTAAAAACCACACAGAGCATAGAGAATTGAGCAAAGCCTAAACATACCTTTACTTGTCAGTCCAAAGGCTATTATATAGATCCCAACAATTACTAGGGGAGTTTGCATCACATCCTACTATTCTATATAGAATTCATTATATCCTACACTGCATAATATATCTCGCAAGTTTTTCTTTAGTTCTATGGATGGATAATATTATTTGTCAAAGAAAAAAAAGCTGAGGTTAATTTAGAAATGTTTTATTATATGTGCACTACTATAATTTGAATGTCTTACACTGTTGTAACCCTAATGATCATTTGTATTTTTATCATATGTTCTTGCTGGCTGTATGTGCAGCAGCGATGTAGTGCTTTCATTTTTCTTCCCTGTTTTTTTCTTCCTCAATAAAAAAAAATATATAAAAAATAAAATAAAAAAAATAAGCAAAACTATACATTGTTACAAAAACACTACCAGATGGGCTCAAAATATGTTTGCTTTTTTATCTCCCTGATGCAGGCCTGCACTTTGGACCGGGACAAGAGGGGCACCTGCCCAGGGCCCCATCTTAGGACCTTTCAGGGGTGTGGGTATGAAAAGGTGCAATGTACTGTAGATCCTGTATATAGTGTTTATGGTATCATGAGGTCCCTTACACTTATTATTTGCCGTAGTGTAGCGGTCCCACCCGCTCCTGCCCCCCGCGCACGCTCCCACACCTCACACGTGCTCCAGGACCCATCATCCCCGCTAACTGGAACTCCAGACAGCTGCCAGTACCCAAGATGGCAGCAAATAGCTAGAGGGGGAGGGTTAGAGAGCTGTTTGGGGGGGGGGGGGCGATCAGGGAGGTTGGGGGCTATAGGAGATCCAACACTGCAGAATATATATATATATATATATATATATATATATATATATATATATATATGCCTTTTATTTCAGTGCCAGTACTTAAGATGGCCGTGACAATTATTATTATTATTATTATCGGTTATTTATAGACCGCCAACAGATTCTGCAGCGCTAATTGTGAGGGGGGGGGGAAGAGAGCTGTTTTAGAGGGATCAGGGAGGGATCAGGGGGTGGGATGTGTCAGGTGGTAGGCTGATATTTACACTAAAGCTAAAATTAACCTTACAAGCTACCTAATTAACCCCTTCTGCTGGGCAATTTACAAGTGTGGTGCGCAGCCTTCTAATAACTAAAAAGCAATGCCAAAGCCATATATGCCTGCTATTTCTGAACAAAGGGGTTCCCAGAGAAGCAATTACAACTATTTGTGCCATAATTGCACAAGCTGTTTGTAAATAATTTCAGTGAGAAACCTAAAGTTAGTGAAAAAGTTAACAATTTTTTTTAATTTGAAATATACCAAAATAGGCCTAGATCAATACTTTGGGTTGTCTACTAAATATATATATATATATACATGTGAAGGGTTATTCTGGGATTCCTGACAGATATAAGTGTTACAATGTAACTCGCTAATTTTGAAAAAATTAAATGGTTTGGAAATAGCAAAGTGCTAATTGTACTTATTGCACTATAACTTGCAAAAAAGCAAAGAACATGTAAACATTGGGTATTTCTAAACTCAGGACAACATTTTAAAACTATTTAGCATGGGTGTTTTTTAGTAGTTGTAGATGTGAAACAGATTTTGGGGTTCAAAGTTAGAAAAAGTGTGTTTTTTTAAAAAAATCATCATATTTTATAAAAAAATTTTATAGTAAATTATAAAAATATGAAAATAATGGTATCTTTATATATTCAATTTAATGGCGAGAAAAACGGTATATAATATGTGTGGGTACAGTAAATGAGTAAGAGGAAAACTACAGCTAAACACAAAAACAGCAGAAATGTAAAAATAGCCCTGGTCCCTAAGGGGTTAAGCATTGTATTGATTTTCAGACTCTTAACCAAGCCCTAAAGTATAAGATGTAGACTGAAGTCTAGAGATTCGTGCTTTCTCTTGTTTGTGTAATGGGTATTTTCATATGCAGGGAAGGAGGGGTGTCTGCTCTTCCTGCTTTCTCAGCCCCTTTCAATGGGTGTCCCAGACTAACCTCATAAACAGTGCTAAACTGGGAGCTTCTATGTAAGTTTTTAAAAGATTTTATACTGGATTTTTAGATCAGTATCTGTGCATATTCTTCTTTATAGTAGTGTCTATTACATGCAGTTATATACAATTTGGCATATACTGCCCCTTTAAGTACCATAAATGTTGCTTGTGAAAACCTTAAGAGCTTGCTAATTTAAAATGTCTTTATTTTATTATTATTAATATTCTATTACTTTACGGGTGACAGATAGGCAGGTGCATTTGTGTACTTTGTTATTAAACGGTTGCCAAACATGGCCACCACCAGTGGCATTAGGTTCTTTTCGGAGCTGGATTTCTCCTTGTGAAAGAGCAACACACACAGATTTGTGCCAAGGGAGATGTTTGTGTGTTGCACTTTCACAAGAGAAAAATCCAGCTCAGAAAAAAAGCTGAATGCCGCTGGTGAATTTTTGAGTAGAGGTGGGAGGAGCAATTATGCCTGAGGTAGTAGAACAACTATATGGGGTTTGCTCCTTATTTTACGTTACAATTTGCTTCCATTAGTGAGATATTAAAACACTGCAGTTTCTCTTGTATGGTATTTTCTGCATTGATACAGTGACCATGTGTTACAATATCAGGCTTCTGTTTTGTGATGGTTGGCTACTTCGTATGCACAAGGTTATATACTTTATATCACATTTTAATTGAAGAAATCTCTATTTTTCTCATTGTAGCAAACTTTTTGCATTGCAGCTAATTGCAGGTTGAGACTTTTTTTATGTTTTGAGCTTGGCATCACTTGTAGCATTTTTTTAGGTAAAAATTGAAAAATATAATTTTTTATATAAAAAATCTCTAACTGTAGTATTTATTTTAGCACTAAAGCAGAATCTGCAGGGGGTGGCATTGCACAAGCACACCTTTCATATCTCCTTTTACACATGATACACTCATACAAACAATCGCTCAATGAAATAAAAAAAAAAAAGGACATTGTTAAGATCACCCTATCAAAGTCTGCAGTAATAGGCCTAGATTTGGAGTTCGGCGGTAAATGGGCTGCTAACGCTCCGCGGGCTTTTTTCTGGCCGCACCATAAATTTAACTCTGGTATCGAGAGTTCAAACAAATGCTGCGTTAGGCTCCAAAAAAGGAGCGTAGAGCATTTTTACCGCAAATGCAACTCTCGATACCAGAGTTGCTTACGGACGCGGCCGGCCTCAAAAACGTGCTCGTGCACGATTCCCCCATAGGAAACAATGGGGCTGTTTGAGCTTAAAAAAAACCTAACACCTGCAAAAAAGCAGCGTTCAGCTCCTAACGCAGCCCCATTGTTTCCTATGGGGAAACACTTCCTACGTCTGCACCTAACACTCTAACATGTACCCCGAGTCTAAACACCCCTAGCCTTACACTTATTAACCCCTAATCTGCCGCCCCCGCTATCGCTGACCCCTGCATATTTTTTTAAACCCCTAATCTGCCGCTCCGTAAACCGCTGCAACCTACGTTATCCCTATGTACCCCTAATCTGCTGCCCTAACATCGCCGACCCCTATATTATATTTATTAACCCCTAATCTGCCCCCCTCAACGTCGCCGACACCTGCCTACACTTATTAACCCCTAATCTGCCGAGCGGACCTGAGCGCTACTATAATAAAGTTATTAACCCCTAACCCGCCTCACTAACCCTATCATAAATAGTATTAACCCCTAATCTGCCCTCCCTAACATCGCCGACACCTACCTTCAATTATTAACCCCTAATCTGCCGACCGGAGCTCACCGCTATTCTAATAAATGTATTAACCCCTAAAGCTAAGTCTAACCCTAACACTAACACCCCCCTAAGTTAAATATAATTTAAATCTAACGAAATAAATTAACTCTTATTAAATAAATGATTCCTATTTAAAGCTAAATACTTACCTGTAAAATAAATCCTAATATAGCTACAATATAAATTATAATTATATTATAGCTATTTTAGGATTAATATTTATTTTACAGGCAACTTTGTTATTATTTTAACCAGGTACAATAGCTATTAAATAGTTAAGAACTATTTAATAGTTACCTAGTTAAAATAATAACAAATTTACCTGTAAAATAAATCCTAACCTAAGTTATAATTAAACCTAACACTACCCTATCAATAAAATAATTAAATAAACTACTTACAATTACCTACAATTAACCTAACACTACACTATCAATAAATTAATTAAACACAATTCCTACAAATAAATACAATTAAATAAATACAGAAAATCAGCCAATCAGCCAATCAGATTGAGCTCGCATTCTATTGGCTGATCGGAACAGCCAATAGAATGCGAGCTCAATCTGATTGGCTGATTGGATCAGCCAATCGGATTGAACTTGATTCTGATTGGCTGATTCCATCAGCCAATCAGAAAATTCCTACCTTAATTCCGATTGGCTGATAGAATCCTATCAGCCAATCGGAATTCGAGGGACGCCATCTTGGATGACGTCCCTTAAAGGAACAGTCATTCATCGTTCAGTCGTCGGTCCGGATGGATGTTCCGCGCTGGATGTCTTCAGGATCCTGCCGCTTCGCTCCGGATGGAAGAAGATCGAAGATGCCGCCTGGATGATGACTTCAATCGGATGGAAGATCCTCTTCTGCCCCGCTTGGATGAAGACTTTGACCGGATCATGGACCTCTTCAGCCCCCGCTTGGGCTTGGATCAGGACATCGGAGGAGCTCTTCAGGACGGATCGGTGAACCTGGTATGGTGAAGACAAGGTAGGAAGATCTTCAGGGGCTTAGTGTTAGGTTTATTTAAGGGGGGTTTGGGTTAGATTAGGGGTATGTGGGTGGTGGGTTGTAATGTTGGGGGGGGGTATTGTATGTGTTTTTTTTACAGGCAAAAGAGCTGAAATTCTTGGGGCATGCCCCGCAAAGGGCCCTGTTCAGGGCTGGTAAGGTAAAAGAGCTTGTAACTTTTTTAATTTAGAATAGGGTAGGGAATTTTTTATTTTGGGGGGCTTTGTTATTTTATTAGGGGGCTTAGAGTAGGTGTAATTAGTTTAAAATTGTTGTAATATTTTTATTATGTTTGTAAATATTTTTTTATTTTCTGTAACTTAGATCTTTTTTATTTTTTGTACTTTAGCTAGTTTATTTAATTGTATTTATTTGTAGGAATTGTGTTTAATTAATTTATTGATAGTGTAGTGTTAGGTTAATTGTAGGTAATTGTAGGTAGTTTATTTAATTATTTTATTGATAGGGTAGTGTTAGGTTTAATTATAACTTAGGTTAGGATTTATTTTACAGGTAAATTTGTTATTATTTTAACTAGGTAACTATTAAATAGTTCTTAACTATTTAATAGCTATTGTACCTGGTTAAAATAATAACAAAGTTGCCTGTAAAATAAATATTAATCCTAAAATAGCTATAATATAATTATAATTTATATTGTAGCTATATTAGGATTTATTTTACAGGTAAGTATTTAGCTTTAAATAGGAATCATTTATTTAATAAGAGTTAATTTATTTCGTTAGATTTAAATTATATTTAACTTAGGGGGGTGTTAGTGTTAGGGTTAGACTTAGCTTTAGGGGTTAATACATTTATTAGAATAGCGGTGAGCTCCGGTCGGCAGATTAGGGGTTAATAATTGAAGGTAGGTGTCGGCGATGTTAGGGAGGGCAGATTAGGGGTTAATACTATTTATGATAGGGTTAGTGAGGCGGGTTAGGGGTTAATAACTTTATTATAGTAGCGCTCAGGTCCGCTCGGCAGATTAGGGGTTAATAAGTGTAGGCAGGTGTCGGCGACGTTGAGGGGGGCAGATTAGGGGTTAATAAATATAATATAGGGGTCGGCGATGTTAGGGGCAGCAGATTAGGGGTACATAGGGATAACGTAGGTGGCGGCGATTTGCGGTCGGAAGATTAGGGGTTAATTATTTTAAGTAGCTGGCGGCGACGTTGTGGGGGGCAAGTTAGGGGTTAATAAATGTAATACAGGGGTCGGCGGGGTTAGGGGCAGCAGATTAGGGGTACATAAATATAACGTAGGTGGCGGTCGGCAGATTAGGGGTTAAAAATTTTAATCGAGTGGCGGCGGTGTGGGGGGAGCTCGGTTTAGGGGTACATAGGTAGTTTATGGGTGTTAGTGTACTTTAGGGTACAGTAGTTAAGAGCTTTATAAACCGGCGTTAGCCAGAAAGCTCTTAACTCCTGCTATTTTCAGGCGGCTGGAATTTTGTCGTTAGAGCTCTAACGCTCACTTCAGAAACGACTCTAAATACCAGCGTTAGAAAGATCCCATTGAAAAGATAGGCTACGCAAATGGCGTAGGGGGATCTGCGGTATGGAAAAGTCGCGGCTGAAAAGTGAGCGTTAGACCCTTTAATCACTGACTCCAAATACCAGCGGGCGGCCAAAACCAGCGTTAGGAGCCTCTAACGCTGGTTTTGACGGCTACCGCCGAACTCCAAATCTAGGCCTTAATGTTTACAGATAGCTGCTAACCACATGACCTCCCAGACACAGACAAACAACAAAACTTTACTATCATTATCAGTTATAGCCACAAGTGTTTTACGTTTCAGACTGATATTTCTGGATTTCGAGAAAAAAAAATCACAAGTAAATTATTAGTGGGCTTCTGTTATTTCTGCATAAATATCTTGGCGCTGGCATCCTCCCTGGCAGACAACACCTACGGTTAAAGCATTATACACTTTAGCTTTTTGAATGCAGTAATAATACCAAGCTGCAGACAACTTCTCTCTGGCAGGGGCATTTGTACATTTAGCTACAGAGTATTCACATACTGTGTAATATTAAATAGGATTAGTTCACCCCCCCCATGCTTAGTTACTAGTCACTCCTATTGCGCTGGGTTACTACCTGCAATCGGTTAAAGATGATACAAGCTTTATGGACATACTTAAATATGTCCTCTATGGCTATAAGACTGGTAACTGATGAATCCAGATGTATATTTCTAACACACAAGCTAGGGACAAGTATAAATGACATTCCCAGCAAACACAGTCGGTAAATGAGGATGGGGGTTCCCAGACACAGACGTGTAGTGACTGCCCACAGCCCATATTATTCCATTATGATGCCTGTGTGGCTGTGTGCCTGGCCCCTGCCGCCTTCCTTGCCCCCCCAGGCTCACATTTTTTCAAAATTCAAACACAAAATTGAAGTCACAATTAAATTATTAATAAATTATATTATTGATCGCTCTAAGCTAGCAGCTATTACATAGATCATGGCTGCCGCTGCGCTGATGGCTCTGTCGGATGATCATGACAGACAGACTGAGTCATTCTGAACTCTGAAGTACATGTCACACACTGTGTGTACTTCAGAGTGACTCAGAGAGTCTGTTTGTCATGATCATCCGACAGAGCCATCAGCGCAGCGGCAGCCATGATCTCTGTAATAGCTGCTATAGCCACTCTGACTTACACTTTGTTGTCCTTAAACTTACTAGTACTACTCATTAGCTTAGAATAGAGTCAAGGCGCAATGAGTGCCAATGAAAACAAAAAATACCTTTCTACTAGTACTGCGTCGTGAGTATTCATGACCGTCTGTGTCTGCAGTGCACTCAGTCTCAGCTATATCCAGTCCTCTGTCACTCTCTCTCAGCCAGACTCTGCTCCGCTCCGCACACCGTCGACATCTGTCACCACTGTGACTAGTCACTTACCGCATGATGGAGGTCATGGAGTCCAATGCCTGCCTGCTCACAGTGCTTAGAGATCAAGTGTGCACATGTGTGGCTCCCTCCATACATGTGCGGCGTGTGAGCTGACCTAGGAAGGCAGGCGGAAGTAGAAAAATGTCACGTGACGTCAGCAAAAGCTGGGTCACGTGACCGCCGTACGGAGATTTTTTTTAAAATAAAATAATAATAACCAGTTGATGCCAAGTGCCAACCTTGTCAACATAGTGCCAGTGCCGCCCCCTCAAATCTACCGCAATAGGCACCGCCCTTGTTGGCCTATGCATAAAAACGCCCCTGGCTACAGCGTATCATGTTGGACAGACTTTGGTAAATCAACCCCCTAGTATGAGAAAATAAGGCCAAAAAATCGTGTTTCTAGGTCCATTACTATATTTCCCTGTCTCCATTATAGTAGAATAAGGGCTAACATGAACATTAAAGGGTCATTAAATCCATTTTGCAAGTACAAAAAGTGCATTTTAAAATTATTTACAGTTTTTTATGTCTTTAAAAATGGATGTTCTTTTTCGCTATCCACCATTCCATAATTAACCTACTAATTTAAAAATACATTTAAAGAATTTTAACAATATTTTATTTTTTTAAAAAATATTTTTTTATTATTATTAAATTGCACTTTAATATGTATGGAAAATGGACTCTATCATAAATGCCGTATGAAACTGCCTAGAGGTTCCTTTGAAGTATTGTTTTTTGCCTTGAAAATGACAGACAATCTCAATTCTATTTTTGAACATAATGAAGCTTACGGGATATAAATACAAAACATGTAGCCCATCAGAATATATGTAGGTTACAAATATATATAGTAAGAAAGCCTTTTTTGAGATACCTTTTTTGAGTGATGTCAGCATAATCCAGCAGATATTTAGGAGGGATATTTTTGGTAGTAAAAATATGCTGTAGCGGTAGTGAGCTGTAGGTTGATATTGGTGCCCCTTTCCGTTCAGATGCAGGTAACAATCACTTGCATAATTTTTGCACTACAATATTTTTTGGTTATTTACAAGTTAGAACACCAGCTTGCAGAACTATGTCCGCTTTTGATCTGCTTTTATATGGATGTTTTTCCCAAGCCGTTAAAAAGTCTGCCCACTCATACAGTAACTTGCATTTTTTTCCCATCAGTGATATAATTATTGAGAATTTTCAGAGCTGTTTTTGTATCATCAACAATCTGTCAATGTGTGAATAAAAGCATATTTGAATCAAGCTTATAAATCATATAAAGAAAATATTCTAAGGCATATTTGAAGTCAGTTAAACCCATGGGCATTGTTAATGTTTTCCCAGCCATTATTAATCATGCATCTGTAGTTTTAGAAGCAGACAAAGTTCCAGCTGATGAAGGAGGCTTTATTCATCAGATCAAAAATTTGTATTGGTGGCGAACAAATTAACTTATGCACAATGTTCTTGGTAACCGATTAGTAATGTGACAACCTTAGTGCATAATCGTGTTTTTGTCTTACATTTCATAGATTAGTGATCTGCTGTTTGATTCAGAAAATCTACACTGTAAGAAAAAAGGGTACGGTTGGGGTCCGTTTGTGAACACGCAGGGTACAACTGCTGTGGTTGTACCCTCAATGGATCATAATTACACCTTAAGGAACTAATATGTACCATTTAAGGGTGAATAAGGTACAAATATGTTTCCAACTGTCAAAGGGTCCATGTCTGTACCATTTAATCCCCCCAAAAAGGTACAATCACCTGTGTGACTAAAAGGTAAAGGGGGATGGGTGGTTTAATGCTGTCAAACCCTGCAAGTCCATATCATTTGTGCACCCCAATTATTCAAAGAAAACATAACTTGCAGTCACCAAAAATGAATTCAACAAACATGTTGTACAGCAAAATATGTTTAGTGGTTGTTGGTAATATGCAAAAAGTGGGCAAAGCAACAAAAAATACTTAATAACCCATATCTTCAATGATACTATGTTGCTGGTTCTAAATAGCACACAACCTTATAACAATAATGTTTATATTTAGAACATCAAGATGATAACTCTTAAACATAAAGCAAATATATTAACAAATAAAAACATTTTGTTTTGCATTCTATAAAATAAAGAAGAGCTGTTTAAGAACCTGTTTTTAAAAAAAATAAAAAAAAATTGTAACCATTCCCAAGCCACATACATGGACATTGTGAAACACGCCATAGCGCCATCTATTGGTTGAAAGTTCCTTGACATGTGTAACACAGCTCCATCTATTGGTAGAAGGTTTATCACCAAAATGTGCACTGGGGAAATAAACTCATTTGCATATATTTTGCAAAGAGTGACAATTCAATGTATGGTTGTGAGTTTTATCATTTGTTGCTCCCCTGAATCCCCCTTACTTTCGTTGGAGTTATATTTTATTATTATGTTGTTTTCTATATATTTTATATATATTCATGTTTTATATGGCACCACAATTTGTATGGAGTGTTGTTAGAGTCTAGTACAGAGTTAAATGAAATATTTAAAGTAGCTCTTTTTGGAACTGGTTGTTGCAGGAATTCCTGTAGCAATCTTTGGACCCCCTATTTGGCTACATTATCTAAAGTTATCAAACTGCAGTGTGGCTATTGTAATACTGTCTGCACAAGTACACAATAGGTAAATGCATATTAGTATAGTATATACTAAATTTGAAGGAACAGCAGTTTAAATTTACTGTGTTGAGTACAATATTGCCATTTTGAGGTACAAAGGGCTTGTCACTGGCGCAGTACCCTTAAATGGCCAAATTTGCACTATTGTCTAGGGTACATTATAGTATCACAGTATTGAGGTCCAATCTAGTCACCAAAGGTACATATTGGCCTTTGAAAGGTACAATCTGCAAGGGTACCAATATGTACCCATGTTAAAGGGTACATTGAGTGTACCTTTGAGGGTACTGCCCCAGTGACAAGCTGTTGTACCCCTAAAGGTACAATTTTTGAACATTTTTTCTGACAGTGTAGGGACAAATTCCTTTATTTTTATTTAAATAATATAACAACCATAATAAAGGCAGCACAACAGTAAAAGTGAACACTTTATTATATTAAAAGTATATGCAGTGCGTGAGAAATAAGATCAGCACTGTACTGTGAAAGATAATCAACATATATTTATGTTAAAATAATTTTTTATTTCAGTTCCAAAAGCAAATACAAACACTTATCATCCGACAGTTACATTGTCAATAAAGGTCTTTAGTTCCTACACAGATTACCATTCTGTTTATCATCATTACTTAACAAGTCTTTGCTCAAGTCCTTTATGTTTTATGGCATTACATGTGACTCCGTAATACCTTTTTGCCCATTTTTTTGTAGACCACAGGTATATTGAGTGCCACTGTCTCTTAAGCCTGAGAGAATAATAGCATTTAAGTTCCTTTGTGCTCTGGAAGTGAATTTTATCATATTCTTGTTTAACATTGCAACTAAGTAAACAAATAACCTTATCACTAACTTGTTCATAACTAAAAAGAATAAAAAAAATAAAATTGTAAAAGGAAAAAAGAAAAAAACATTTATCTGTGTGGTTATTTTACATTTTATAGTAGCTTATTAGTATTGTCAGGTGGGTATTGGGTTGGCACCAAGAGAAAGGTCTCTTAACTCTATAGGTGGCCTTCTTTCTATATTGATATCTCCACTCAGAGGGTATCTCCTATCCCATTACTACCTCTGTCTCTTTGGGTATTCCTCTTTAGTATCCAATAATACCATATTTTCTGAAATTGGCCTGTATTTCCTTGCAATCGTGAAGCTCCTTCTGAGAAAGAGTATATATCCTGAATCTTATCTGTGACTTCTTTCCAAGTCGGGTTACCTATTTTCCAATATTTGGCTATGCATATTCTAGTTATTGTACATAATGTTTTAGTGAACGTATTAATTGACGGTATAAATCTTGGCAGGTCTCTATTTAAAAGTGCTTGGTCCATGGTCAATGTTATTTGTTCGTCTAGTAGATAGCTTAGTAGATCATTTAACCTAGCCCAAGTATTCCTAATTATAGTACAATCCCACCACATGTGCCTATAAGACCTACTTTCTCCACATCCTCTGTAACATAGTTTGCTCTTATTAGTTGAATAATGAGATGTGTTAGTCGGGATTAAGTACCATCTAAATATTGTTTTTACAGTGTTTTCCCTTAAGTCTGCACTTGCCAATCCTTTGCAGGACTCATGAAATATCTGATCCCACTCTTCCCTCGGGAGTGTAAGACCTAAGTCTGCTTCCCACTTCAGAATGATGTTGGATTTGGTAATAAGATTATCAGCTTGAATATCCATGTATATCTTGGAAATTACTCCTTTCTCTCTATGCTCTGATTTGCATATTCTTTCTAAACTAGTGGTAAGTTGTCTGTTGTGAAGTTTAATGTAACTGGTTAAGGCTGAGGAAATCTGAAGATATGCAAACCAATGCAGTTTGTCCGGCTGTAATATGTCACGTAAATGGTTATAGGTTGCTATCTTTCCCTGTACCACTAGATCTGCTACCCTATATAATCCCTTGTTTGTCCATTTACCTACATAGCTATGTAGCTCTTTCGGTAGAAGATACTTTATGGGCCTGATCCATGAGTGATTGGGTAGGAGTGTATGGGATTTCATGGCCAGATTCCAACACCTTTGTGATTCTAGTATGGTAGGGATTGTTCCTAAGCGATATCTGCCCTCTTTACCTGAATCCCATAAAATACCATCCAAATTTTCTTGTTCTACCAGATCTCTTTCTATTTTAGTCCACACTACTTCACTCGACTGTTTACTTAAAAGTGTCGTTTGAGCTGTCCTAGCAGATTGATAGTAATCAGCTAAGTTTGGTACACCAACCCCTCCTTTCTGTCTATGTTGAGCTAAAATTTGTGACGCAATTCTTGCTCCCCTATTTCCCCTCAGGAAGGAGTGGAGATCCGTTTGTAGTTTCTTTAGGTCCTGATGGGGGGCCTTAATTGGTAGGGCATGAAATAAATACAGTAGTCTGGGAAGTATATTCATTTTTATTGATGACAGACGGCCATACCACGAGAAGTCGCCTTTCTTCCAATTATGTAATTCCTGTCTAATTGTGTGATATAAAGGGATATAATTTAGTTGGTAGAGCTTATGATACGAGTCTGCTAGCTTTATCCCTAAGTATGTAAGGAAATGCTTGACCCAAGAGATATCAAAGTTGACCTCTAACAGCTTTTTCGTATGAGAGGGGAGTGAGATCAGTAAGGCCTCGCACTTATCTATATTGACCTTGTAGCCAGATATTTCTGAAAATTCTTGTAACACCTTGTATAGATGCGTCATGGAATTTAAAGGTTTAGTTATTGTCAGAAGGATGTCATCTGCAAACAACGATAATTTATATTCTTTTTTTCCTATTTTAACTCCACTAATATCATCTGATCTCCTAATTCTGGAAGCTAGCGGCTCGATACAAAGAGCAAACAGTAGTGGGGACAGGGGACAACCCTGCCTGGTACCATTCAATATTGGTATAGATCTAGATTGGTATCCCGCAGCGCTTATTGTAGCCGATGGTGTTGAGTAGATTCCTTTAATTGCCTGTACAAAGTCGCCCTCGAAACCGTAACCCGTCAGTACCTCCAACATGTACAACCAGTCAATTCTGTCGAACACCTTCTCCGCGTCCAGTGATAGGAACAGAGAAGGCGTTTCCCCTATTTTCAAGCATTCCGTCAAGTCTATTGTTCTTTGGACATTGTCTGGAGCTTCCCTTCCTTGAATGAACCCCACCTGGTCAGGGTGAATAATCTCCGGGAGCACTGTCTTAAGTCTGTTGGCCAGAATTTTTGTTAGTATTTTTATGTCCTGGTTAATTAATGAAATCGGTCTGTAGTTTTTGCATTGTGTAGGGTCTTTCCCAGGCTTGGGAATAACTACAATCTTGGCTCTTAGTAAGTCCATAGGGATCTCCACTCCTTTCATGATATCATTACAGTACATTTTTAAGTGTGGGACTAACTCCTTTTTAAAGGCCTTATAATATTCACTGGTTAGGCCGTCAGGGCCTGCTGCCTTATCCACCTTAAGATCCTTCAAAACACTTAGGATTTCTTGGGAAGTTATCTCTGCATTCAAACTCTCTTTATTTGTGGTGGAAATTTTTCTAATCTGAGCTTGTCTCAGAAATTCTAGTGTTTTAGTGTGTGTCTGAGGTGTTCTAGTAACCTTTTTACCATCATAAAGTGATTCATAATAGGATGCAAAGGTATTCGTGATCTCCTGTGGGTTTGATGTTTTAGTACCTTCTTTAGTCTGAAGGGTCGGGATAGAATGCATTTTCACTCTTTCCCTCAATTTATTGGCTAAATATTTATCCGGTTTATTTGAGTAAATAAAGTATGAGGTCTTTAATCTCTGAATAGCTCTCGTGGCCGAATCATTTAAAATCTTTGCTAATAGCTTTCTTTTGGTCTGTAACAATTTAAAAGTGGCTACCGATAAGGTTTGTTTGTGTTGTGTTTCTGGTGTGTGGATTTCCTCCTGGAGTTGGTCTATAGTCCTATGAGAAAGTTTACTAATCCTGGCCTTTTCTTGTATAAACATTCCTCTCATATAAGGCTTATGTGCTGCCCAGTCGGAGAGTTGGTTTAATGTGGACCCCCTATTTAATTCCCAGTATTCTTTAAGTAGTTTGTTCATTTGAGTAAGGGCATGAGCATTACCAATAGTTTGTGGGTCATATGTCCAGGATCTTTGTCTTTGATAATTTAGCATTCCCTTTAGTTCCACCTGTACCATAGAATGGTCTGACCAAACACAGGGAACTATAGAAGCGCTTATTATATTAGGGATCATCATCTGACTAACCGTTACATTGTCCAGTCGAGAATACGACCTGTGTGCATGTGAGTAGAATGTGTGGTCTGTCGTTTCTCCGTAAAGGGTCTCCCAATTATCCACTAGATTATGTGAGGCCAATGAGTCTCTTATTGATTTGGCTATTGATTTTTGTCTATTCAATTTCTTTGAGATTTTGTTTGTCAAGTCTCTGACATGTGGTGATAGTGAAATATTAAAGTCACCAGCCATGATTGTTCTAGTCTGGGACCATTGGGTAAGGTGATATGAGATCTGTTTGAAAAACGAGTGTTGCTGTTCATTCGGGGCGTATACATTACAGAGCGTTACCTTCATATCATGTATCCTCCCTCTGACTATAAGAAACCTCCCCTCCGGGTCTGTTATTACTTCTTCTTTTATAAAGTGCAAAGATGAGTGGATTAAGATTGAAACTCCTCTTTTTTTTTGGTCTGTAGTGGTGTGGTAATGTGTTGGATAATGTCTGTGCCAAAATTTGGGAATCAATGCTTGGGTAAAATGTGTCTCCTGAAGGAAAACAATCTTAGCCTTTAGCTTCAAATATTGATTAACTGCTGTCTTGCGCTTAATATTTGTATTTAAGCCTCTCACATTATGCGAGAGGATTGTGAGTGTAGGTGTCATTTGTTATCTTAGTGGTGTATTTGTCTGGACCCATAGCAACCTGTGCCAACCCAAAGTACCCGTTATAACACACAGACTGAATAACCTAGAAAATGAAAAACTAAACATTTCAAGTATAACATAACAATTGTATAGGCTCAATGCCCTATTATAACAGTTATTGTTCATCTAACCCTTTAGGTAAATAGTTTCGTGCAGGAAATCTAAACATCTTAAAAATAGTTAAACTAACTAAAAAGGTGTATTTTTAATCTATAGCAATACAAGGACCTGGTCACTGGGTAAAGTTAAAAAATGTTCAATGCATCAGCGTGCCAGGTAAAACAGTGTCCATTATCATATCAACAGAGTCTTTGCAGTTGCAGCTTAACCCTAAAAAGAAAACAGTGTAAAACAGTTAACTTTGTATACTCATCTGCCACCAGTCTGATCGTGAGGACCAATCTCGTGTCATCTTGGAGTTTCAGAATCAGCAGTCATGCATTAAGTCATTTTGGTTTCTTTTTGGTGACTTTAATCCATTTGGCTCTTTTTTGGATGTTGTCTCTTTGTGGCTGTTGTTCTGCTTCTGAGTCGCTGTGGGTGGATGGAAGGTCCGGTGATTCCAGACCAAGATATTCACAGATATCCGGGATATCCTTCCTTTCTTTTATTGAGAGGGTTTTCCCTCATGCATGATATGCAGGGCGAAGGGGAATCCCCATCGATAGTTAATTTGTTGTTTCCGGAGCAGTTGTGTGAGGGGCCTGAGTGAGCCCCTTCTCATCAGTGTGCGTGTACACAAATCTTGATAAAACTGCACTACCACTCCTTGATATTTGAAGGTTGGGTTCTTCCTGGCCACCATAAGAATTGCCTCTTTTTCTGGGAAACGAAGCAATTTCACTATTACATCTCTGGGCGGGAAATCACCCTTTGGCTTTGCTTTCAGGGCCCTATGAGCCCTCTCTATGTGGAAGTTGTCTTCTTCTGAGGATCCAGTGACCGCCCTGAACAATTGCTTTAAGTAGCACTGAAGGTCTGTCTGCGAAACGGTCTCCGGGACTCCTTTCAGCCTCAAATTGCTTCTCCGTGAGCGATTCTCCAAATCTTCCATCTTGTCTTGTATAGAATCTATTTCTAGCTGATGGTCTTGTGATCTTTGGGTCATAGCGGTCACTTTCTCCTCTATATTATTCTCATTATCTTCCAGCGTGGAAACTCTAGCTCCCAGATCCTGCATCTCATGCTTTAGTTCTGTGAGACTATTGGTAATGGTGGTCTGAAAGGAGTCCATTTTAGTCCACAATTTTTCAAAGTTTATATCAATATCTTGCTTTGAGACTAGCATTTTAATATCAGCCCGGGTAACCGGGATTAAGTCAGCTTCACCTGTCTGAGAGTCTAAATCTTCTTCCATGATCCCCACTTGTTCTGAATCCGGGGGTTCCACCATTTTCTCCCCTTTAGAGGGCTTAAAGAACAAGTTGGCCGCTGCTGCCTTCCCCGTAGCGGGAGGTTTGTTTAATTTTCTGGCTGCCATTACCTCTTATTTTGTTTAATCCTTCTGTCTCCTCTGTATATATCAAAATATTCAGCTCTTCTTATTATGGCATGCGATAGCTTACTAATAACAGGATGCAGAATAAAAGTTTTACATTAGAACGCATCAGCAGACAACCAAACACTTTGTATATGGGGTTAATGTCTTAGCTTTTCCTTATATATAATTTCTGAGCTCTTTAGAATCCATGGGTAACACAGAGTATAGGGTCACGACTTATCTCTTTAGTAGCTAGCTCTGTCCTTGGGTAGAGGGGAGCCTGACATGCAGCCTAAGTTTCTCTATGTAGTTGACCGGACATTTACAGGAGTTAGGGCTGCAGACTTGAAGGACTTCAGACCGACCTGCATGGTCGCAACTAGATTCTCTCATTCTTTAACATGCTGTGACTTTACCCTGTCAGGCTGCCCGATCCCTCAAAGGGTGTTATTTTCCCCTCTTCGTTACTTAACACTGCCTGGTTCTCATTTAATAGGCTTATCACTGCCTCCCCATGCGGTAAAATCTGCTTCTATACCGGTTGCAGGCCACATCTGATGTGTCATAGATATTGATCTTTCGTATGTGCAGTTTAAATGACAGCCTTGAATTTACATTCACACTGCGTTCCGGTCTCTAATAAAAATTATTTTAAGTCTTGGGAAAACTTACAAGCAGGAGTTCCGTAGTAATTCACTTGTCTGTTTCGTATTTATCTCCCATGTGGGCTGTCAAGATGGCGCCTCCTCTCACAGACCTCGGTAAAGCTTCACTTCTATTTCTCCACACCAAGCACTCTACCCGGCTCAAAAGAGTCACATCTTCTTCGCTAGTAGTCAGCTTAGTGTCCGCTGGCAGTCAAAGTTTGTTTGCTAAGTCTTAATTACTTTTTTCAGCCACCTTTATCAGTGTCCTGCACGGAGCAACTCATTCCCAGTTCGGCTCCGCCCCCAGTCAACATATATTTAAAGGGACAGTCTAGTCAAAATTAAACTTTCCTGATTTCAATAGGGCATGCAATTTTAAACAACTTTCCAATTTACATTTATCATCAAATTATCTTTACTTTCTTGGTATTCTTTGTGGAAATCTAAACCTAGGCAGGCTCAAATGATAATTTTGAAGCCGTTGAACTGCCTCTTATCTCAGTGCATTTGACAGTTTTTGACAGTTAGACACTGCTAGTTCTTGTGTGTCATATAGATAACATTGAGCTCATACCCGTGCAGTTATTTAAGCTAAAATGCAATCTGTCAAAAGAACTGAGATAAGAGGGCAGTCTGCAGAAGCTTAGATATAAGGTAATCACAGAGGTAAAAAGTGTATTAATATAGCCATGTTGGTTATGCAAAACTGGAGAATGGGTAATAAAGGGATTATCTATCTTTTTAAACAATAATGATTCTGAAGTAGACTGTCCCTTTAAAGGTACAGTCTAGTCAAAATTAAACTTTCATTATTCAAATGGGGCATACAATTTTAATCAACTTTCCAATTTACTTTTATCATCAAATTTGCTTTGCTCTCTTGGCATTCCTTGTGGAAAGGTAAACCTATGTGGGCCTCTTATCTCACTGCAATTTGACAGCTTCTGACAGTTAGACACTGCTATTTCATGTGTTTCATATAGATAACATTGTGCTCCCTCCTGTGGAGGTATTTAAGAGTCTGCACTGATTGGCTAAACTGCATATCTGTCAACTGAGATAAGGGGGAAGTCTGCAGAGGCTTAGATACAAGGTAATCACAGAAGTAAAAAGTATATTAATATAACAGTGTTGGTTATGCAAAACTGGTGAATGGGTAATAAAGGGATTATATATATTTTTCAATAATAAAAACTCTGGAGTAGACTGTCCCTTTAAAACCGTAGGATCAACAGTAACTCAAAATCCTCTCTCCTGCTAAAGCCAATCTTTTAGTGGTAAACATTAAGCACAGAGGGAACAGTTCTCACATATAAACCACCTGGGGGACAGTTTCACCGATGTTGCCTGGCGTGTTGCAAAACACGCTAGACTTCCAAACCGTTATTTTCAATAACTTTGCAGATATATTATTTTGAATGTTTAAATGCACAGTATATTGCAGATTGTTTGCATTTTTACAGTTTACAGAATACTTTAATATGCTAAACATGTGATTTTGCATATTTGTAACTGGGTAAAATAAAATATTTTAGTACAAACATGTGAAGCCTTATCTGCAAACCACACCCTCCCCACACACAAATGCTTTGCCTCCTCAAAATTATTACCACTATATATGGGCAAAAGGCATCAATTCTATAACCAGTACATCTATTGTGAGGTCACCTTTATCTTACAACCACTTCAGCTTTTGTCCATTCTTTGCTACAAGCTGCCCTGTTCATTAAGACATCATAAATAAGTGTCAGGGTATAGAAGGCCAGAGTTTAGTGAGACAAGAAAGAGTACAGAGGAGAGCAAAGAGAGGACAAACAGAGGATGAGAGAACAATCAGCAGGATTCAATATTTCTTCTGATCATTCCCAGCATCTCTGGGACACCCAAAGAGAGCAACAGACAAGAGGTATAGAAGGGAGAATTATATGTTCTAGACCATTGTAACCCTCGCACAGTATGGTAATATTTATACACTTATTTTATAGGTTGAACTCAACCAACACATGAAGACGTAGAAAGGAGAATTACATTTCCTGGACCTTCGTCCAACCTCACACAGTATGGCAATATTTATATACTCATTTTATAGGTTGAACTCAACAGACATCTGCCTTCTTTCAACCTTGTCTACTATGTTATAATTTATAATGAGTCTTGTCATACCTGAGGACACATAACTCCCAGTCGCTATGTACTTCATGCTACCTGAATATCAAGATGGTTACTAGAGAATGAGACTTCAGCTTTGCCATAGAATAATTCCTCAGATTCAGAACAATGACTTTGTCCCACATGAAGACGTAGAAAGGAGAATTACATTTCCTGGACCTTCGTCCAACCTCACACAGTATGGCAATATTTATATACTCATTTTATAGGTTGAACTCAACCTCGTCTACTATGTTATAATTTATAATGAGTCTTGTCATACCTGAGGACACATAACTCCCAGTCGCTATGTACTTCATGCTACCTGAATATCAAGATGGTTACTAGAGAATGAGACTTCAGCTTTGCCATAGAATAATTCCTCAGATTCAGAACAATGACTTTGTCCCACATGAAGACGTAGAAAGGAGAATTACATATCCTGGACCTTCGTCCAACCTCACACAGTATGGCAATATTTATATACTCATTTTATAGGTTGAATTCAACAGACATCTGTCTTCTTTCAACCTAGTCTACTATGTTATAATTTATAATGAGTCTTGTCATACCGGAGGACACATAACTCCCAGTCTCTATGTACTTCATGCTACCTGAATATGAAGATGGTTACTAGAGAATGAGACTTCAGCTTTGTCATAGAATAATTCCTCAGAACAATGACTTTGTCCCACATGAAGATGTAGAAGGGAGAATTATCTATCCTGGACCATTGTACCCCCTCACACAGTATGGCAATATTTATATACTCATTTTATAGGTTGAACTTAATGGTCTTCTGTCAACCTCGTTTACTATGTTATAATTTATAATGAGTCTTGTCATACCGGAGGACACATAACTCCCAGTCGCTATTTACTTCATGCTACCTGAATATGAAGATGGTTACTAGAGAATGAGACTTCAGCTTTGCTATAGAATAATTCCTCAGAACAAAGACTTTGTCCCACATGAAGAGGTAGAAGGGAGAATTATCTATCCTGGACCATTGTACCCCCTCGCACAGTATGGCAATATTTATATACTCATTTTAAGGTTGAACACGATAGACTGCTGTTCTTTTTCAACCTCATCTACAATATTATGTATTAATGAGTCTTGTCATACCAGAGGGCACAGAATAAGTTAATATTACATTTTCTCTTAATCCAGATTGTATAACAATGAAAATTAATAAATAAATAAAGCATGACTTTAAAATCAGCTGTAAGTGTTGCTTTTCATTTCTGAAACAAAATCTCATTTTCAAAGCACAAGTTATTTGGGAGGAGTAATAAGACACCAATCTTATATTTAGCACATCTTTTTAAGAAATATATTCAGTTCACACACAAATCTGACTCCTAAACTAGTCAATTCACTTAAAGGGACAGTATACTGTAAAATAGTTTTTCCCTTAATGTATTTCCAATGATTTATTATACCAGCTGCAGAGTATACAGTGTATAAGAAAATGCATTTTCAGGTTTATTTGTGCATATGAATTGGCTGGTTTTGTCCTTTTAAACTACAGCCTATTACAATGGGTTGCGCTTGCAGGTCATATCAGATCATATTATGTCATCACTGTATGTACACACACATTCTTTCTTATATTATATATGTCTGTAAACCAAAGGGACAATGGAAAAAATGAAATTATATTACTTAACTATCTAAGGCCTAGATTTAGAGTTCGGCGGTAGCCGTCAAAACCAGCGTTAGAGGCTCCTAACGCTGGTTTTGGGCGCCCGCTGGTATTTGGAGTCAGTGATTAAAGGGTCTAACGCTCACTTTACAGCCGCGACTTTTCCATACCGCAGATCCCCCTACGCCATTTGCGTAGCCTATCTTTTCAATGGGATCTTCCTAACGCCGGTATTTAGAGTCGTTTCTGCAGTGAGCGTTAGAGCTCTAACGACAAGATTCCAGCCGCCTGAAAATAGCAGGAGTTAAGAGCTTTCTGGCTAACGCCGGTTTATAAAGCTCTTAACTACTGTACCCTAAAGTACACTAACACCCATAAACTACCTATGTACCCCTAAACCGAGCTCCCCCCACATCGCCGCCACTCGATTAAAATTTTTAACCCCTAATCTGCCGACCGCCACCTACGTTATACTTATGTACCCCTAATCTGCTGCCCCTAACACCGCCGACCCCTGTATTATATCTATTAACCCCTAACTTGCCCCCCACAACGTCGCCGCAAGCTACTTAAAATAATTAACCCCTAATCTTCCGACCGCAAATCGCCGCCACCTACGTTATCCCTATGTACCCCTAATCTGCTACCCCTAACATCGCCGACCCCTATGTTATATTTATTAACCCCTAATCTGCCCCCCACAACGTCGCCGACACCTACCTACACTTATTAACCCCTAATCTGCCGACCGGAGCTCACCGCTATTCTAATAAATGGATTAACCCCTAAAGCTAAGTCTAACCCTAACACTAACACCCCCCTAAGTTAAATATAATTTTTATCTAACGAAATAAATTAACTCTTATTAAATAAATGATTCCTATTTAAAGCTAAATACTTACCTGTAAAATAAATCCTAATATAGCTACAATATAAATTATAATTATATTATAGCTATTTTAGGATTAATATTTATTTTACAGGCAACTTTGTAATTATTTTAACCAGGTACAATAGCTATTAAATAGTTAAGAACTATTTAATAGTTACCTAGTTAAAATAATAACAAATTTACCTGTAAAATAAATCATAACCTAAGATATAATTAAACCTAACACTACCCTATCAATAAAATAATTAAATAAACTACCTACAATTACCTACAATTAACCTAACACTACACTATCAATAAATTAATTAAACACAATTGCTACAAATAAATAAAATTAAATAAACTATCTAAAGTACAAAAAATAAAAAAGAACTAAGTTACAGAAAATAATAAAATATTTACAAACATAATAAAAATATTACAACAATTTTAAACTAATTACACCTACTCTAAGCCCCCTAATAAAATAACAAAGCCCCCCAAAATAAAAAATTCCCTACCCTATTCTAAAATACAAATATTACAAGCTCTTTTACCTTACCAGCCCTGAACAGGGCCCTTTGCGGGGCATGCCCCAAGAATTTCAGCTCTTTTGCCTGTAAAAAAAAACATACAATACCCCCCCCCAACATTACAACCCACCACCCACATACCCCTAATCTAACCCAAACCCCCCTTAAATAAACCTAACACTACCCCCCTGATGATCTTCCTACCTTGTCTTCACCATGCCAGGTTCACCGATCCGTCCTGGCTCCAAGATCTTCATCCAACCCAAGCGTGGGCTAGACATCCACTGAAGAAGTCCAGAAGAGGGTCCAAAGTCTTCCTCCTATCCGGCAAGAAGAGGACATCCGGACCGGCAAACATCTTCTCCAAGCGGCATCTTCTATCTTCTTCCATCCGATGACGACCGGCTCCATCTTGAAGACCTCCAGCGCGGATCCATCCTCTTCTTCCGACGACTAGACGACGAATGACGGTTCCTTTAAGGGACGTCATCCAAGATGGCGTCCCTCGAATTCCGATTGGCTGATAGGATTCTATCAGCCAATCGGAATTAAGGTAGGAATTTTCTGATTGGCTGATGGAATCAGCCAATCAGAATATAGTTCAATCCGATTGGCTGATCCAATCAGCCAATCAGATTGAGCTCGCATTCTATTGGCTGTTCCGATCAGCCAATAGAATGCGAGCTCAATCTGATTGGCTGATTGGATCAGCCAATCGGATTGAACTATATTCTGATTGGCTGATTCCATCAGCCAATCAGAAAATTCCTACCTTAATTCCGATTGGCTGATAGAATCCTATCAGCCAATCGGAATTCGAGGGACGCCATCTTGGATGACGTCCCTTAAAGGAACCGTCATTCGTCGTCTAGTCGTCGGAAGAAGAGGATGGATCCGCGCTGGAGGTCTTCAAGATGGAGCCGGTCGTCATCGGATGGAAGAAGATAGAAGATGCCGCTTGGAGAAGATGTTTGCCGGTCCGGATGTCCTCTTCTTGCCGGATAGGAGGAAGACTTTGGACCCTCTTCTGGACTTCTTCAGTGGATGTCTAGCCCACGCTTGGGTTGGATGAAGATCTTGGAGCCAGGACGGATCGGTGAACCTGGCATGGTGAAGACAAGGTAGGAAGATCATCAGGGGGGTAGTGTTAGGTTTATTTAAGGGGGGTTTGGGTTAGATTAGGGGTATGTGGGTGGTGGGTTGTAATGTTGGGGGGGGGTATTGTATGTTTTTTTTTACAGGCAAAAGAGCTGAAATTCTTGGGGCATGCCCCGCAAAGGGCCCTGTTCAGGGCTGGTAAGGTAAAAGAGCTTGTAATATTTGTATTTTAGAATAGGGTAGGGAATTTTTTATTTTGGGGGGCTTTGTTATTTTATTAGGGGGCTTAGAGTAGGTGTAATTAGTTTAAAATTGTTGTAATATTTTTATTATGTTTGTAAATATTTTATTATTTTCTGTAACTTAGTTCTTTTTTATTTTTTGTACTTTAGATAGTTTATTTAATTTTATTTATTTGTAGCAATTGTGTTTAATTAATTTATTGATAGTGTAGTGTTAGGTTAATTGTAGGTAATTGTAGGTAGTTTATTTAATTATTTTATTGATAGGGTAGTGTTAGGTTTAATTATATCTTAGGTTAGGATTTATTTTACAGGTAAATTTGTTATTATTTTAACTAGGTAACTATTAAATAGTTCTTAACTATTTAATAGCTATTGTACCTGGTTAAAATAATTACAAAGTTGCCTGTAAAATAAATATTAATCCTAAAATAGCTATAATATAATTATAATTTATATTGTAGCTATATTAGGATTTATTTTACAGGTAAGTATTTAGCTTTAAATAGGAATCATTTATTTAATAAGAGTTAATTTATTTTGTTAGATAAAAATTATATTTAACTTAGGGGGGTGTTAGTGTTAGGGTTAGACTTAGCTTTAGGGGTTAATCCATTTATTAGAATAGCGGTGAGCTCCGGTCGGCAGATTAGGGGTTAATAATTGAAGGTAGGTGTCGGCGATGTTAGGGAGGGCAGATTAGGGGTTAATACTATTTATGATAGGGTTAGTGAGGCGGATTAGGGGTTAATAACTTTATTATAGTAGCGGTGCGGTCCGCTCGGCAGATTAGGGGTTAATAAGTGTAGGCAGGTGTCGGCGACGATGTGGGGGGCAGATTAGGGGTTAATAAATATAACATAGGGGTCGGCGATGTTAGGGCAGCAGATTAGGGGTACATAGGGATAACGTAGGTGGCGGCGGTTTACGGAGCGGCAGATTAGGGGTTAAAAGTGTAATGCAGGGGTCAGCGATAGCGGGGGCGGCAGATTAGGAGTTAATAAGTGTAAGGTTAGGGGTGTTTAGACTCGGGGTACATGTTAGGGTGTTAGGTGCAGACTTAGGAGGTGTTTCCCCATAGGAAACAATGGGGCTGCGTTAGGAGCTGAACGCTGCTTTTTTGCAGGTGTTAGGTTTTTTTTCAGCTCAAACAGCCCCATTGTTTCCTATGGGAGAATCGTGCACGAGCACGTTTTTGATGCCGGCCGCGTCCGTAAGCAACTCTGGTATCGAGAGTTGCATTTGCGGTAAATATGCTCTACGCTCCTTTTTTGGAGCCTAACGCAGCATTTGTTTGAACTCTCGATACCAGAGTTAAATTTATGGTGCGGCCAGAAAAAAACCCGCGGAGCGTTAACAGCCCTTTTACCGCCGAACTCTAAATCTAGGCCTAAGAGTGTAATTTCTTCTGCTGGCTGTGCTTACATAGCTTGTCAATAGCCTGGACTTAAAGGGACATAAAACAGGTTGAGATCTGTGCATATCATAAAAGGGCTAATTAATTAAAAATAGCTTGCATAAAAATAAAAATTGTCGAAAAATTGCTGGCAAGTAAAAGATAAGCAAAATGAATTACATAGCTAAGCTGCCTGGAACAGCCAATTCCACCCCCCCCCCTCTTATCAGTGTTTAGACACAGGCATTGTATTTCAACTGAGTTCACAGCTTCTAGGGATGCTCCAGTACGTAATCCCTATGCATTTTTCTATTCTACCAAAAGCAACCATAGATCTAGATACAGCCATTAAAGGAATTGTGTGGGGGGAGTTAGAGCTTTACAATTCAGAAACTAAAAAGAAAGGGTTAATGGCGAGGCACTGCAGTATACATTTGCAGGTAAAGTAATTAAAGTACATATTATTATATTTTGTCTCTATCGCAACTTGTTTTATGTCCCTTTAAGACCAGAAACTTTCAAATTAGGTGGGGATCCAACAGGTTAAATTGGCTCTCTCAAATGCTGAAATAAGGGTAAAGGAGCTACTTCTAAACAATTTAATACACACAAGCAGGTAAAATTGACTTAAAGGGACAGTATACTATTGTTTCCAATTTGTTTTTTACCAGCTGCTGAGTATAAAATGTATGAGATTTGATTTTTAATGTTTATTTGTGTATATGAATTAGCTGATTTTGTGTTTTGAAGCCACAACCTAATAAAATGGGTTGAGCTCATAGGTATAATCAGATCTTATTACTTTATCACATTGTGTACATATACATACTTCTTTATCTTATCTCTGTCCATAAAGCAAAGAACAATGCTTGGAGAGAACAATGGAAAATTAACATTCTTTCCTAAAATATGGAGAGTCCACAATGTCATTCAATTACTAGTGGGAATATCACTCCTGGCCAGCAGGAGGAAGCAAAGAGCACCACATCAAAGCTGTTAAGTGTCACTCCCCTACCCATAATCCCCAGTCATTCTCTTTGTCTCTGTCAATGGACTTTTCCCTGCAAGCAAGGATTTGGGTTTAGCTGAGTCCACGTCAATCTCTTCAGTAGAGTAGTTGTGGTTTTTAAGCAGTTAGGAAGTTGTGAGGTAGTCCTTGCTTTGTTTCCTAACACATTGCTGCCCATGGTACAAAAAGCCAGGGTTGGCTACTGTGTTCTTTCTTTTTCTCAGGTCTCTGTGTCCTTTCATGCCTTTTGAGCTGTCTTCCTGCCGGACAGCTAGACTGCAGGTAAGTGCTTTTGTCTTCTAGGTCTTGGAGACTTGCAATATGTCAAATGCAGTAGATGGGGACATTTTTAAACAGGATGTTCTTTGGCAGTGGGCAGGCACATTATGTATGTTGAGACTAGGGGTTAATCTTCCCTTTATTGGGAGGTTTTTCTCTTTGGGCTAATTTTGTTGAAACGCTTTATTAGTATGTGTGTGGCTTATGTTTTATACAGGGATTTATGTATAAAAAGAACAGGCTAACTGTGACAAACTGCTTGAGTTTGAAACCAGCTGCAGCTACTTGCATCTTATGTTGTAGGCAAAGGGAAAAGAGCGCCTTTTACTTGCTGCATAGTTTCCTCTCTCTGCCGGTCATGTGACTTCTCTCTGCTGTCGGATATTCACGGAGCAGAGCGGTGTCATTGCATTTCAGTCTCTTCAGTTTTGATCTACTATATGTTCGGTTTAGAGACTTCTGGCAGCCAAATTGTGGTATTAAAAATTCTTAAAGTGACAGTGTATTTAAAAAATTTCTACAATTTGGAGAATTTTTTATTTAGTATTATAGACATGGACTAAGACTCTGTATTTTTTGACAAATGCTTGTTATGCCTAAAGGCACAAAGTGTTTTGCTTATGCAATTCTGTGCTGCATGCTTAGCTAGAACACTTCCATTTAAAGATAAATTGTTGCCCTCTGAGCTCAATGTCTCTCAGGATGATGCTGTTCAGGCAATGCTACAGCTTTTTCCTCAAACGTCCCAAGCCTCTATTGCAGCACATACAGTGCCCTGCAGTTCCTCTCAGCCTCCTGGAGGAGTTTATGTGCCTGCAGATTTTGCTGCACGGGTATCTTCTGCGGTATCTGCAGCATTATCTGCTTTTCCTATGCTGGGAAAACGCAAAAGGAAAATTAGACATTCAGATAGTAAGGTTTCTGTTCCACCTACTGCTACGCAGGTTGCCCTCCCTCATAAGTCTGATGAGGAGGATATGCCCATAGCCTCTGAGGGTGAAATCTCAGATTCGGACAGTATTATTCCTTCATCTGATACTGAAGAAGTAAACTTTAGATTTAAGCTTGAACACCTTTGTGTACTGTTAAATGAGGTATTGGCTACTTTGGAAGACTCTGATACTTCTGTCATTGTCAACCCTAAGAAGTCTAGTAAACTTAAAGGGACAGTCTACTCCAGAATTTTTAAAAAGATAGATAATCCCTTTATCACCCATTCCCCAGTTTTGCATAACCAACACTGTTCTATTTATACACATATTACCTCTGTGATTACCTTGTATCTAAGTCTCTGCAGACTGCCCCCTTACCTCAGTGCTTTTCACAGACAGTCAGTTTAGCCTATCAGTGCAGACTCCTAAATAACTCACACTGAGCACAATGTTATCTATATGCCACACACATGAACTAGTACTAGTACTGCAGTGTCTAACTGTGAAAAACTTTAAAAATGTTCTGAGCTAAGAGGCGGTTTTTAATGGTTTTAGAAATCAGTTTGAACCTACCTAGGTTTAGCTTTGCAAAAAAACCACCAAGGGAACAAAGAAATTTTGATGATAAAAGTACATTGGAAAGTTGATTAAAATTACATGCCCTGACTGTCCCTTTAATAAATACTATGATGTTCCTTCCTCTGTGGAAGTTTTTCCTGTCCCAGACCGTGTGACTGAGATTATTTCACAGGAATGAGAGAAGCCAGGGATTCCTTTCTCCCCGTCTCCCGCATTTAAAAAGATGTTTCCTGTTGCTAACTCCATTAAAGATTCTTGGCGCATGGTGCCTATCACATTGTGTACAAATACATACTTCTTTATCTATATCTGTCCATAAACCAAAGACCGATACTTTTACTAGAAGCATTTCTGCCAATACATGTATATTGTAAATATGTTTACATTCAAATATGTATTTCACCTATGTGTATTTAAATTTTGACCGGAATATCCCTTTAAGGCCAAAAGCTTTCAAGATAGGTGGGGATTTCACAGGCTAAATCAACTATTTCAAATGTCAATATAAGGGTAATGGAAATACTTATAAACAATTTAGCACACTCCAGCAGGTAATGTGGATAATTGGGAACACATTTAAGGGAAGAACATTTTTGAGTAAACTGTCCCTTTAAGACTAGAAACTTTAAGTGTAGGTGGGTATCTAACAGGCTAAATCAGCTATTTCAAATACCAAAATAAGGGTAAAGGAGCTACTTGTAAACAATTTAATACACACAAGCAGGTAAAATTGACCATTAGCACAATTTAAATGGGAGAATTGGGTAAACTGTCCCTTTAAGTCTGACCAATGATGTCACGTGGGCCGTCACTAGAATCTTTTAAGCATGCCTAAGTGCAATATGTGTATTTCATCAGCTTACAATTGAACTTTATTTAAAATAATTCAACATGTTATGGTGAATTATTTTGTGTATACTGTTCTTTTAACAGAAAATGAAAACAATATTTTATTAAGTTGCAGCATCTCGTATATGTGCCTCTGCCTCCTAATTTTAGATGTTAGTTTAATTTCCAGGAATACAGAGACATGAATAGCATGATGCATTTAGAACAGTCTATCAGCCTTCAGTGTTATGATATAAGAACATTCCTGGCTGTATATTGTCTGATAATAACCTGGGTTTTTTATGAAGTGAAAATGATTTAATAATGCACTTTATTATAAGCTTGCACTTAATGTAGGTACTGATGACCATATAAGGAATCACCTTAATGGAATTGATTATGCTTGAGGATTTATGTACAGGATCTGCTTTATAAGCATACTCTTTACAGTTTATTAACAACCAGCATTGCATATATAGGGCTAGATTAAGAGCAGCATGCTTACTGTAGTGCACAAGTGTTATAGAGTATTTTGTGTCTCTTTACATGCGATGGAAAAAAAAGTGTGCATATTACAAGTTGAAAGTAAATGCGTTCGCTTCAGCCCAATCGAATTTAAAGGGACATAATACTCATATGCTAAATCACTTGAAACTGATGCAGTATAACTATAAAAAGCTCACAGGAAAATATCACCTGAGCATCTCTATGTAAAAAAGGAAGATATTTTACCTCACAATTTCCTCAGCTCAGCAGAGTAAGTTCTGTGCAAAAAGTTATATTCAGCTGCTGCCCAGCTGCAGGTAAAAAAAAATAAAAAAATGAAGAAATGAACAGCAGCCAATCAGCATCAACAGTGCTGAGGTCATGAAATCTTTTACTGTGATCTCATGAGATTTCACTTAACTCTCATGAGATTTCATTGTAAACTTCCTTAAACTGAATAGGGAAATAAGATGTGCATGAAAGCTCACTCCTTCTGCTGTCCCGGGACAGCCATACTGATTTGCAGCTTAGATGTCCTTTACAATGGGATGTGGCTACTGAGAAACTTTTGAGGTAAAATATCTTTCTTTTTTACATAGAGATGTTCAGGTGATATTTTCTAGTCAGATTTTTACAGCTATGCTGCATCACTTTCAAGTGTTTAAACATTTGGGTATAATGACCCTTTAATGCCTGTCTGGTTAGCACAACTTCAGAGCTTTGGTTAACATTTAAAAATACAGTTACACTCATAATAGCACTGTCTGAGAAAAAAATATTTAAAAAAACATAATTTATGTAAGAACTTACCTGATAATTCATTTCTTTCATATTAGCAAGAGTCCATGAGCTAGTGACGTATGGGATATACATTCCTACCAGGAGGGGCAAAGTTTCCCAAACCTTAAAATGCCTATAAATACACCCCTCACCACACCCACAATTCAGTTTAACGAATAGCCAAGAAGTGGGGTGATAAGAAAAAAGTGCGAAAGCATATAAAATAAGGAATTGGAATAATTGTGCTTTATACAAAATCATAACCACCACAAAAAAAGGGCGGGCCTCATGGACTCTTGCTAATATGAAAGAAATGAATTTATCAGGTAAGTTCTTACATAAATTATGTTTTCTTTCATGTAATTAGCAAGAGTCCATGAGCTAGTGACGTATGGGATAATGACTACCCAAGAAGTGGATCTTTCCACACAAGAGTCACTAGAGAGGGAGGGATAAAATAAAGACAGCCAATTCCTGCTGAAAATAATCCACACCCAAAATAAAGTTTAATGAAAAACATAAGCAGAAGATTCAAACTGAAACCGCTGCCTGAAGTACTTTTCTACCAAAAACTGCTTCAGAAGAAGAAAATACATCAAAATGGTAGAATTTAGTAAAAGTATGCAAAGAGGACCAAGTCGCTGCTTTGCAGATCTGGTCAACCGAAGCTTCATTCCTAAACGCCCAGGAAGTAGAAACTGACCTAGTAGAATGAGCTGTAATTCTCTGAGGCGGAGTTTTACCCGACTCAACATAGGCAAGATGAATTAAAGATTTCAACCAAGATGCCAAAGAAATGGCAGAAGCTTTCTGGCCTTTTCTAGAACCGGAAAAAATAACAAATAGACTAGAAGTCTTACGAAAAGATTTCGTAGCTTCAACATAATATTTCAAAGCTCTAACAACATCCAAAGAATGCAACTATTTCTCCTTAGAATTCTTAGGATTAGGACATAATGAAGGAACCACAATTTCTCTACTAATGTTGTTGGAATTCACAACTTTAGGTAAAAATTCAAAAGAAGTTCGCAACACCGCCTTATCCTGATGAAAAATCAGAAAAGGAGACTCACAAGAAAGAGCAGATAATTCAGAAACTCTTCTGGCAGAAGAGATGGCCAAAAGGAACAAAAAACTTTCCAAGAAAGTAATTTAATATCCAATGAATGCATAGGTTCAAATGGAGGAGCTTGAAGAGCCCCCAGAACCAAATTCAAACTCCAAGGAGGAGAAATTTGACTTAATGACAGGCTTTATACGAACCAAAGCTTGTACAAAACAATGAATATCAGGAAGAATAGCAATCTTTCTGTGAAAAAGAACAGAAAGAGCAGAGATTTGACCTTTCAAGGAACTTGCGGACAAACCCTTATCTAAACCATCCTGAAGAATACTGTAATATTCTCGGTATTCTAAAAGAATGCCAAGAAAAATGATGAGAAAGACACCAAGAAATATAAGTCTTCCAGACTCTATAATATATCTCTCTGGATACAGATGTACGAGCCTGTAACATAGTATTAATCACAGAGTCAGAGAAACCTCTTTGACCAAGAATCAAGCGTTCAATCGCCATACCTTTAAATTTAAGGATTTCAGATCCTGATGGAAAAAAAGGACCTTGAGACAAAAGGTCTGGTCTTAACGGAAGAGTCCACGGTTGGCAAGAGGCCATCCGGACAAGATCCGCATACCAAAACCTGTAAGGCCATGCCGGAGCTACCAGCAGAACAAACGAGCATTCCTTCAGAATCTTGGAGGTTACTCTTGGAAGAAGAACTAGAGGCGGAAAGATATAGGGAGGATGATACTTCCAAGGAAGTGATAATGCATCCACTGCCTCCGCCTGAGGATCCCGGGATCTGGACAGATACCTGGGAAGTTTCTTGTTTAGATGAGAAGCCATCAGATCTATTTCTGGAAGTTCCTACATTTGAACAATCTGAAGAAATACCTCTGGGTGAAGAGACCATTCGCCCGGATGCAACGTTTGACGACTGAGATAATCCGCTTTCCAATTGTCCATACCTGGGATATGAACCGCAGAGATTAGACAGGAGCTGGATTCCGCCCAAACCAAAATTCGAGATACTTCTTTCATAGCCAGAGGACTGTGAGTCCCTCCTTGATGATTGATGTATGCCACAGTTGTGACATTGTCTATCTGAAAACAAATGAACAACTCTCTCTTCAGAAGAGGCCAAGACTGAAGAGCTCTGAAAATTGCACGGAGTTCCAAAATATTGATAGGAAATCTCACCTCCTGAGATTCCCAAACCCCTTGTGCCGTCAGATACCCCCACACAGCTCCCCAACCTGTAAGACTTGCATCTGTTGAGATTATAGTCCAGGTCGGAAGAACAAAGAAGCCCCCTGAACTAAACGATGGTGATCTGTCCACCATGTCAGAGAGTGTTATAAAATCGGTTTAAAGATATTAATTGAGATATCTTTGAGTAATCCCTGCACCATTGGTTCAGCATACAGAGCTGAAGAGGTCGCATGTGAAAACGAGCAAAGGAGATCGCATCTGATGCGGCAGTCCTAAGACCCAACATTTCCATGCATAAGGCTACCAAAGGGAATGATTGTGACTGAAGGTTTTGACAAGCTGATATCAATGTTAAACTTCTCTTGTCTGACAAGGACAGAGTCATAGACACTGAATTTATCTAGAAACCTAAAAAGGTTACCCTTGTCTGAGGAATCAATGAACTGATTGGTAAATTGATCCTCCAACCATGAACTTGAAGAAACAACACAAGTCGATTCGTATGAGATTCTTCGAAAATGAGAAGACTGAGCAAATACCAAGATATCGTCCAAATAAGGAAATACCAAAACCCTATTCTCTGATTACAGAAAGAAGGGCACCGAGAACCTTTGAAAAAAATTCTTGGAACTGAGGCTAAGCCAAACGGTAGAGCCACAAAACTGGTAATGCTTGTCTAAAAAGAGAATCTCAGACACTAAAAGTGATCTGGATGAATCGGAATATGCAGATACACATCCTGTAAATCTATTGTAGACATATAATGCCCTTGCTAAACAAAAGGCAGGATAGTCCTACAGTAACCATCTTGAATGTTGGTATCCTAACATAATGATTCAATAATGATAGATCCGGAACTGGTCTGAAGGAATTGACCTTCTTTGGTACAATGAAGAGATAAAATAAGACCCCAGCCCCTGTTCCAGAACTGGAACTGGCATAAATACTCCAGCCAACTCTAGATCTGAAACACATTTCAGAAATGCTGAGCCTTTGCTGTGTTAACTGGGACACGGGAAAGAAAAGAATCTCTTAGCAGGAGGCCTTAACTTGAAGCCAATTCTGTACCTTTCTGAAACAATGTTTCTGAAACCAGAGATTAAGAACGGAATTGATCCAAATTTCTTTGAAGAAAACGTAATCTGCCCCATACCAGCTGAGCTGGAATAAGGGCCGCACCTTCATAGGTACTTAGGAGCTGGCTATAGGTTTCTATAAGGCTTGGATATATTCCAAACTGGAAATAGTTTCCAAACTGATACCGCTCCTGAGGATGAAGGATCAGGCTTTTGTTCCTTGTGAGGAAAGGAACGAAAATGATTATTTACCCTGGAAAGAAAGGGAAAGCAAAGTTGACTTAGAAGACATGTCAGCATTCCAAGTTTAATCCATAAAGCTATTCTAGCTAAAATAGCTAGAGACATATACCTGACATCAACTCTAATGATATCAAAAGATGGTATCACCAATAAAATTATTAGCATGTTATAGAATAAAAATAATGCTATAAAATTATGATCTGTTACTTGTTGCACTAAAGCTTCTAACCAAAAAGTTGAAGCTGCAGCAACATCCGCTAAAAATATAGCAGGTCTAAGAAGATTACCTGAACATAAGTAAGCTTTTCTTAGAAAGGAATCAATTTTCCTATCTAAAGGATCCTTAAATGAAGTACTATCTGCCGTAGGAATAGTAGTACATTAGCAGGAGTAGAGACAGCCCCATAACCTTAGGGATTTTTGTCCCAAAAAACTCTAATCTGTCAGATGGCACAGGATATAATTTGCTTAAACGTCTAGAAGGAGTAAATAAATTACCCAAATTATTCCATTCCCTGGAATTACTTCAGAAATAGCATCAGGGAGATAAAACACTTCTGGAATAACTACAGGAGATTTAAAAACCTTATTTAAACGTTTACATTTAGTATCAAGAGGACCAGAATCCTCTATTTCTAATGCAAATAACACTTCTTTAAGTAAAGAACGAATAAATTCCATCTTGAACAAATACAAAGATTTATCAGCATCAACCTCTGAGACAGAAACCTCAGAACCAGAAGAACCATTATCAGTATCAGAATGATGATGTTCATTTAAAAATTCATCTGAAAAAAAGAGAAGTTTTAAAAGACTTTTATGTATACTAGAAGGAAAAATAACAGACATAGCCTTCTTAATGGATTTAAAAAATAAAATCTCTTATGTTATCAGGAACACTCTGAAAATTAGATGTTGACGGAACAGCAACAGGTAATGTAACAGTACTAAAGGAAATTTTATCTGCATTAATAAGTTTGACATGACATGCAATACAAATAACAGCTGGAGAAACAGATACCAAAAGTTTATAGCAGATACACTTAGCTTGGTAGCTCCAGCATTGTGCAGTGATTTTCCTGAAGTATCTTCTGACTCAGTTGCAACGTGGAACATCTTGCAATATGTAAAAGAAAAAAACAACATATAAAGCAAAATTGATCAAATTCCTTAAATGACAGTTTCAGGAATGGGAAAAAATGCCAAAGAACAAGCTTCTAGCAACCAGAAGCAATAAAAAATGAGACTTAAATAATGTGGAGACAAAAGTGACGCCCATATTTTTTCGCGCCAAATAAGACGCCCACATTATTTGGCGCCTAAATGCTTTTTGGCGCCAAAAATGACGCCACATCCGGAACGCCGACATTTTTGGCGCAAAATAACGTCAAAGAATGACGCAACTTCCGGCGACACGTATGACGCCGGAAACGGAAATAGAATTTTTGCGCCAAAAAAGTCCGCGCCAAGAATGACGCAATAAAATGAAGCATTTTCAGCCCCCGCGAGCCTAACAGCCCACAGGGAAAAAGTCAAATTTTAAGGTAAAAAATGTTAAATTAAAATGCATTATCCCAAATATGAAACTGACTGTCTGAAAAATAAGGAAAGTTGAACATTCTGAGTCAAGGCAAATAAATGTTTGAATACATATATTTAGAACTTTATAAACAAAGTGCCCAACCATAGCTAGGAGTGTCACAGAAAATAAGACTTACTTACCCCAGGACACTCATCTACATATAGCAGATAGCCAAACCAGTACTGAAACGAGAATCAGCAGAGGTAATGGTATATATAAGAGTATATCGTCGATCTGAAAAGGGAGGTAAGAGATGAATCTCTACGACCGATAACAGAGAACCTATGAAATAGACCCCTTAGAAGGAGATCACTGCATTCAAATAGGCAATACTCTCCTCACATCCCTCTGACATTCACTGCACGCTGAGAGGAAAACCGGGCTCCAACTTGCTGCGGAGCGCATATCAACGTAGAATCTAGCACAAACTTACTTCACCACCTCCATCGGAGGCAAAGTTTGTAAAACTGAATTGTGGGTGTGGTGAGGGGTGTATTTATAGGCATTTTAAGGTTTGGGAAACTTTGCCCCTCCTGGTAGGAATGTATATCCCATACGTCACTAGCTCATGGACTCTTGCTAATTACATGAAAGAAATTGCATTAAATAGTTTTAAGGGCTCAAAGAAAATAAAGTCATGCAAAGGGATTTAACATAGAGATACATACATACACATGTCTAAATAGGTACATGTTTATATTTGTGTACATATGTACTTAAGTATTTATGGGTTTTACTGTATATGTATTGTAAATATGTCACATTCCAATGTTCTTCACTTACACGATAATGTACTTTTTATTGTAAATACATATTTCTATACATATATATATATATATATATATATATATATATCCCTATACTTATATACCTATCCCTATAGAGATATAGGTATAGATATGTATTTTACATGAACAGCATCATATATATTTATACTATAATCTCGTTTGTCAAACAAAGCATTAACAAAAAACACCTAACCGCCCGCACAAAATAACAAAAACCTACCCGCCCACACAAAGTATTAACAAAAAAAACATAAACATTTGCAAAAAGTATTAACAAAAAAACACCTAACTGCCCGCACAAAGTATTAACAAAAAAAACTTACCGCCCGCACAAAGTATTAACAAAAAAAAATTAACTGCCCGCAAGAAATATTAACAAACACCTAATGCAAAAAATGTACCTCTGAACCGCAAAACCCTTACATCACAAAATAATGAAGTAATTAACTCCTAATCCGCAAATTAAACAAAAAACACCTAACCGCACACACAAAGTATTACCAAAAAAACCTAACCGCCTGCAAGAAATATTAACAAACAGCTGACACTAAAAATGTACCTCTAAACCGCCAACCCTCAAATTGCAAAATAATAAAGTAATTAACCCCTAATCCACATATTCTACAACAACGCAAATTACATAATTAAAATATTAACCCTTAAACCGCCAAACCCCCACAACACAAACTACCTAATTACACTATTAACCTCTAAACCGCAAAAAACTCCACAACACCAACTTCCTAATTACAATATTAACCCCTAAACTGCCAACCCCTCACAACACAAAAAAAATCAATCTAATCACTAAGCCCCCTAACCTAAAACCCCATAAATGTACCCCAATTATTTTACAAGATTTAAGATTAAATAAAAAATTAATATTACAAAAAATAAAAAAATCGAACATTACAAAGAAACAAACAGTAAAATTACAAAAAAGAAAAAAGTCTAAAATTACAGAAAAAAATAAACGTAATTATCCAAAATAAACATTTTTAAACCTAAACTACTACCCCACTAAAAAAAGCCCCCAAAATAAAAACACCCCCTAATCTAACACTAAACTTAGCATTAAAAGGGCCTTTTGTAGGGCATTGCCATAAGTTAAACAGCTCTTTTACCTAAAATTAAACCCCCCGACCAACCTAAAGGGGCATTTGTATGGACATTTCCCTTAAAAGGGCAATCAGCTCTTTTGCTGCCCACTAAAATAAAAAAGCCCTAATCTAAAAAATCCCCACTAACACTAAACTACCAATAGCCCTTAAAAAGGCCTTTTGCAGGGCATTGCCCTAAAGCGATCAGCTCCTTTAACCTAAATAAAGTACTAATTACCCCCTAAAAGTAAATTTTAAATAGACTGCCCACTGGGCAGGCTTATTGCCTAGTATATATATATATATATATATATATATATATATAATAATAATAATAAAAAGTAAATTTTCTATGTGAAAAACAGGAATGTAGAATATGCATAACAAGTATCAGGGTTCGCAACTAGCTATCTTCAATTCGCGCAATTAAAATATTACATAAAAAAATTATTTAAAATTGTAAAAAATATATAGATATATTCTATGGATTACTTAGTATATTTTACAGTATGTATAATTTAAATATTTTTTTATTAATAATTTTTTATATTTTATATGTAGTATTTCAATAATGCGCATTGAAGAAATTCTTCATGTGGGCGAACCCAACTTTGTTAGTCCTAAGATGCGCGTTACGCTTATTTTATATTCCTATGTTCTTCACATAGAAAATATTGTAGTTTTTATTACTAAATATATATATTTAGTATACTGATCATGTAAAATATCTATATATTATAACTATATATATATATATATATATATATATATATATATATATATATATATATAATATATAATATATACATTTTACCAAAAATCATCAGATATATAAATCAATATTTATCTAAGAATAAATATAACATATTATTCTTTTTTTTTTTTTTTTTTTTTTTTTTTTTTTTAAAGGAGCTTTATTGGAAAAATAAAAATAAACAGACATTATACATGAAAGTCAATGGTATGGCATAAAAGAATATACAGAATTTGACAAAGCTTTGACAATCATTTTGCTCCGTTTTTGCAATTTTTTAGAAATTTTTCTATAGCATGAAATATAACTTTTGTAGATATGCCCAAAAAATTGGGCAAAACGAGCACATAGAGAAAAAGAAAAAAGAAAAAACCTAACAGGGCCAGTTAAAGTAAAATAAAAATGATATTGACTTATTTCAGTATGTCATCACTACTAAAGTGACCGGTCCTTGCATACCCCTCGACTTCATGTCGATAAGTGAATAGTCAGAGAATAGACAGAAAAATATAAAATACTAGAATAGAGAGAGGTGAAAAATGAGAAGAGAAAAAAAAAAAAAAAAAAAAAAAAACACCCCATTATAAGGGAATAGGTAACTTACATTGTGCACCTATCTATTAAGTTACAATGGTTCCAGGTCTACTAACTAGCCCGCTGAGCGGGCACCATCCCACATCTGCAGCAGCGTCATATAGACGTCCAGTTTCTGAATCCTAACATAGTGATATTTTTCCAGAAGCAGGATGTCCTGCACACTTTGTTTCCAATCCGCCAGCGTGGGAATCTGAGCTGATTTCCACCTCCGGGGGACAAGGTTCTTAGCTCCTGTCAACATCAATTTTAAAAGTGTCTTTTTCAGACTGTCCTTTATTTTATTGGGAAAATGGAACAGCAATATCTCTGGGATTTTTGGAATATCCATCTCCAGAATCCCCTGAATCTCCCGCCAAACGGAGGTCCAGAAGGGCTCCAAGAGGGGGCAATCCCACCAGATATGTAAAATCGTTCCTGTCTCCCCACACCCTCTCCAGCACCTGTCTGAGACTCTAGGGTAGATTGCTCGAAGCCTAGATGGCGTAAGATACCATCTACTTAGGAACTTGTAATGAGATTCTTGTATACGAGCTGAGACCGAGACTGTCCTGGCAGCCCAAAAAATACGCTGCCACTCCTCCTCGGACAAATCCGTTCCCAACTCTCTATGCCACCTTCTGGTATAATTTGGAAGGGGGCTGTCCTTGGGGTGAAGGAGAAGGGCGTAAATGATAGAGATCAAATGTCTAGATGGAGTTTTTTTCATGCATAAAGCCTCGAAGGGTGTAGGGTCCCTCAATAAATGTGTCTTATGTTTATGGGTGCTTATGAAATGGCCTATTTGTAAATAAGTAAACCAAGACAATGGGATCTCAGGAAAAACAGCCAAAATCTCTTCCCTTGCCTTTATTCTCCCCATAGAAACAAAGCTAGCCACTCTGTTACCGAACTCTCTGCTCTGTTCCGGGGGTATTTTAAACTGAAGTGGTAGATCGGGGTTGGAATATATAGGCGTCAGGGGGGAATACAATGTTGAAACATGGGAGTCCACTTTTATCGTAGTATCCCATACGCTAAACAGCTCCTCCAACAAGGGGTACTTCCGCACACAGGAAGATCTGTGCTTAGCAGCCGTCCACAATAGGGGCGACAGTTCCTGCACTTGTAAAGCTTCCTTGTCAATAGTAATCCAATCTTTTTGTGGGTTACCCTGACACCACTCAACTATTCTCTGCAGAATCACTGCTTTCCTGTATAGTCTGAGGTCCGGGAGGCTCAGTCCGCCATCTTCCCTAGCTAGATACATCGTTTTTCTGCATACTCTCGGTCTGATCCCCTGCCAAACATATTCCTCGATTAAGGTTTGAAACTGTGTAAGAAAAGTAGGAGGTAAAGGAATAGGTAGTGTTTGAAACAAGTACATTATTCTTGGAAGGATATTCATTTTCACTACCCCTATTCTTCCCAACCAAGAGATTGTTTTGTGTTTCCACCCTGAAAGATCAGCCGTAACTGTGCGTCTAAGCGACATATAGTTAGCCTCAAAGAGGTCTGCAACTGAGACAGCTAAGTGTATGCCAAGATATTTCAATTGGCTTTCTTTTATTTGAAACGGGCTATGTTCCTTGAGCCATCCCATTACAAGTGGGTCTAAATTAACTCCCAGAACCTCAGACTTAGTGGCATTCAGTAAAAAGTTTGAGACCTTACCATATTTGTCAAACTCTTGTAGCAAGGCAGGAACCGATGTCTCTAGATCTCGTAGTGTAAACAGAAGATCATCAGCATACATACATATCTTACATTCCCGATCTCCTATTGGATATCCTTTGATTTGTTTGCAATCGCGGATATTACACGCTAGGGCCTCTACCGAGATGGCAAATAATAAGGGGGATAAGGGACACCCCTGCCTAGTGCCATTTGAGATATTGAGTGATTCTGAAAGAAGAGGCTAAAAACTGTGTTAATGAACCGCCTCCCAAATCCCATTCTCCCCAAGGTGCCTCTAAGGAACTGCCAGTTCACCCTATCAAAAGCTTTTTCCGCATCAGTCGACAACAGGGCGAACGGCAGCCCCCGGTCGGCAGAATGTGAAATCAGCTGCAACACCTTAAGGGTGTTATCCCTAGTTTCCCTACCCGATATAAATCCGACCTGGTCTAAAGCAATCAAGTCTGGTAGGTACTTATTAACTCTGTTTGCTAACACCTTCGCCAAAATCTTGACGTCAGTGTTCAGCAAAGATATCGGCCGATAGCTTTGCGGTTTATCTGGGGCCTTTCCCGGCTTTGGTAATACTGTTATGTATGCCAAAAGCATAGATGCCGGTAATACCCCACTGTCAGGTAAAATGTTGAACAAGTTCTGGAGGTGTGGCAGAAGCTCCGGGAGAAACGCCTTATAGTATTTTGCGCTTAGCCCATCTGGGCCCGGACATTTACCACTCGGGAGGCTTTTCAGCGCGTTCGCTATCTCCTCCCCGGTCAGGGGTGTCTCTAAAAAGGCCTCAGCTTCTTTGTCTAAAGTTCGGAGTTGAGTGGTCGTGAGGTAGTCTTGGACCAATTGGCTCTGTGTGGGCATGTCCCCTGGTTGGGTAGCCGGGCTATTTTTGAGATTGTACAGACCATCGTAATAGTCACGGAATACTTCCGCTATACCACGGCTGTCCCTATGGGTCACATTTCTGTGATCCTTCATAGAATATACATAAGCTTTGAGTTGGGATCGCTTTAGTGTCCTAGCCAGTAATTTACCAGCTTTATCCCCCTCCTCATAGTACCTTTGCCTAAGCCAGATCGCTATTTTATGATTTTCATCACGAAGAAGTTGTCTAAAATCCAATCTGGCTTGTGTCAGTTGATTGTCAATATCGCTATTTAAGGGGTTTTTCTTGTGTTGTTCCTCTAATGTTTTAATATCAGTTAATAATTGGTTATATCTCAACCTTTTTTGATTCTGCAATCTGGCTTTGTGCTTAATAAGATGACCTCTAACAACACTCTTATGGGCCTCCCACACAGTGGAGAGGGGCATATCCTCTGTTAAATTCATTTCGAAGTATTCTCGCATACGCTCTGAGACATCCTCCAGGATGACCGGATCACCCAAGAGGGTCTCATCCAGTCTCCAAATATAGGAGGTAGCAGGCATGTCGGGCCACAGCATTTCAAATGAGACAGGTGCATGGTCAGACCATGTAATTGGGGCAATATCACTACGTTGCACATATTCAATACCATGAGAATTTGTAAAAAAATAATCTATACGGGAGTATTTCCTGTGCGGGTTGGAATAGAATGTGAATTCTGTCTCAGTGGGGTGTAACGTACGCCATATGTCATGCAGCAAGTGACCTCTAAGCATCGTGTTAATATGTTTCAATATATGGTGAGGCACACTTGAGAGACCATTGGAAGTATCCTGTTTTGGGACTAATGGAGTATTAAAGTCACCCCCCATGATAAGAATTCCTTTAGAATGCTCGAGCAATCTCCCCGAGAGCGTTTTAAAGAAGACATGCTGTGCTACATTCGGGGCGTATACATTAATCAGAGTGACTAGAACATTATGTAATAATCCTACCACTATGATATATCGGCCTTCCCTGTCTCTTACCACGTCTTGCGCCTGAAATGGTACCCTATGATGTATTAAAATACCCACCCCATTCTGTTTACGAGGGCCGGAGGAAAAGAGAGCAGTTGGATATTTATGGTTGTGCCATTTTGGTTCTTTTTGTTTGGCAAAATGAGATTCCTGTATAAAAACCACATCCCCCTGAAGCTTATTTAGTTCTCTTGTAACTATGGATCGTTTACCAGGACTATTCAGACCTTTCACGTTTATTGTTAAAAATTTCAGTGGATGAACCTGGGGATTATTATGTCTGGCATACATTATTGGAGGGAAAGAAAACTAAAAAAAAAACAAAAAAAAAAAACAAAAAAAAAAAACCAATAGAAGTAAGAAAAGATTAGAGAGAGAAACAGCAAAGGAAAGGATGAAAAGTCAGAAAAGAATTATAGTTATAGAAGAGAAGATCCTAGTTCTAAAGGGGATCACTAACTATATAGTCTGGATTTGCTGTCGAACTAGGGTCTCTTAGTATACTAAAAGTCAGAAGTAGAGAGGTATCTGTAAAATAGTAGTGTTTAATGATCACGTGTAACAACTATACTGAAGGAGAAAGCTACCTACTAACCTCTGTGTCGGTTTCTACTAAAGGGAATATGCCTACGGTCGGCCTAAGAAAAAAAAAGAATTTAAACATTTTAACAAGACCTGAGGGGATTAAATATAAATTAGACATTAGTGTAAAACATATAATTATTTTAAACCAACAATACACAAAATGTAAATAAGAGCCGACATTTTAGAACCGTATGGGACATATATGAGTAGAGGAGGACCCTTCATAAAAGTATAAATGATGACGACCCATCCCCAGCCACACAGTCCTTAATAACATACACTAGTCTGCATAAGACCCCAAATAAAAACGAGCTTCATATGCAAAAAGCTGATATTTATTATTAACAGTGTCCCCCACAAATAAAGCAACTAAACCCTAGGATACGAAAAGCCGGGGGCCCAATACAAGTTAGTAAAACTCAAGGAGATCTTGGTATCCGAGGGGGGGCATATACTTAAATTAAAATGGAACCCTTATTTTAAAAGGGCATAACTAACAATTTAGAAATCCACATCCTCCCAACACCAAAAAACAACAAAAAAAAAGGATCTAACTCCATTAAAGAAAGAGCATCAGCCTTAGATTTACATTTTTACTTTACAGCTATCTGGGCAGATCTATCAAGTAACTGTGGCAAGGTGAGGACAAAGTCTTTATTAGAGACTGGTCCATCATGACGAAGTCTTTATAATGTATTACTGTCCTCATACATTCATTTTAGAACAGTTCCAAGGGAAATAAGCCAATAGTCTTACCCATCCGGTTAGGTCTAACGTCCGCCTTCCTGGAGATCAGAAGAGGGGCCTGCAGAATTGTCTGGGAGCGGAACCTCCACTCCCAGAACAGAGCAGAAATTCTCCAAATCAGACATGGAGCGGAAAATTGTAGATTTTTCTCCATTAAAGGCTATCAAACTGGTGGGGAATCCCCATCTATAAGGGATCTTGTTATCCTGGAGAACTGATGTTAGGAAACGCAGTTCCCTACGCTTCTGTAGGGTTGCAGGGCATAGATCAGAGAAAATTTGCAGGGTAATCCCTGCGTATTGAACTGGTTGTTTGTTCCGGCTGCAGCGAAGTATCTCCTCTTTATCCTTGTAGATCAACAGCCTAAGAATGACATCTCTTGGAGGCGCATTTAAAGATGGTTTGGGCCGCAACGCCCTATGCACCCTTTCTATGATCACTTCTTGCGCCGATGGTGTTCCCTTGATAGTTCTAAAGAGGTCTTGTAAATACCCCAAAAGAGCAGTGGGGTTGATTGTTTCCGGAATTCCTCTAACTCTGAGGTTATTCCGCCTGCTGCGGTTGTCCAAGTCCTCTATTTTTTCCAGAAGACCCTGTATAGCATTGGTATTTTGTTGAATCTGAGAGGTGTTATCCTGCAGCTTTTCCTGCATTGTAGCCTGTGAGGTCTCGACAATATTAACCCTCTGAGAGAGTTCAGCTAGGTCTCTTTTTAGTTCACCAAATAAATTCTTGATGTCTGCTGCTATTCCTTTTATATCCTCTTTAGATGATAAAAACTTCAAGTCCTCTTTAGTAACATATTGTGAGGATTCAGGAGTAGGTAAAGCTACGGGTAAGGCTACAGCATCCTCTCTTGAGGATGTCTGTGTCTGATCAGCACTAGGTACTTGAGATCCAGTGGGCTTAGTGTAGTAGTTCATATTTCTTGTTTTCGTGCCCTTTTCACCCCCAGGCTTTTTTTGTGACATAATAATATTGCTTATAGGATTAGTAGATTCTGCAATCCCAAAATCAGCTTGTTAGAAGAGAGGTAGATTTCCTGCTGTGTTAATCTAATCTAATTTGGATTTGTGTCCCAGCTATAGAATAGGCAGGATGGTGTTAATAGATTTTGCAGTCCCAATATCAGCTTGTTAGAGAAAAAAAAAAAAAAAAGACACTGCAGACTCACTGTGATAATTCCTGCTGTGTTAATCTGCTCTAGATTTGTGTCCCAGCTGTAGAATAGGCAGAATGGTATACTGTATTGTGTGCTGTATTATATAGTATTGGGGGATGATGAGAGTCCTGAGAAACCAGTATGCGCTGAAAGCTTCAGCTTATCCTTATCCTTATCAACTTCAGGTATTTTTGCCAGCAACCCAGAAAATTCAAGCCTGTAACAGCTGCTCCTCACCCCTTCTCAAACTTATAACCCCCAATACTTGTGAGCTCTATGTAAACTCTGTGTAAGCTCTTAATACACACACACCCACTCAATAAGCAGGCCGTGATCCTCTGTAGAGCCGTGAAGTCTCTAAGCCCCTTTTGCCGTGTTTTACTGACAGTGATACAAGCAGTATATCACCAATCCTTATGGAGGAAGATTAAGAAGGCTAGAAAGCAAGTCTCACGGCACCTCAAGTACACCACTCCAGCTGTATGCCCGAGACGCCGGGCTATGCACGCCTCCGGTCTCCCTCCACCAGCCGCCCCACAGCACCACAGCAGCCGATGCGAGAGATACCCGCTCCACAAGTAGAGAGGCGCTCAGAGGTACCCGGTCCTTTCTCCTTTTCTCCGGTATTGGCGGTATTGGCGATATTGGCGGCAAAACCCCAAACTCTAAGGCACAAGTCGGGCGGCAAGCTCAGCACAAGCTCAGCGCCGATGCTGCAAACTGGGCTACAGATCCACTGCAGCCCAATAGTAGTGTGTCACGTTTGCTCACGGATAGTACAGGTAGTACACAGGTACACAGGTAGCACCGGGGGACACAGAGTCACAACTCAGAAAGTTAGTTAGCAGTGGCTCCCTTGGTTCTTAGGCTCAGTTCAGGTCATAGCTCAGGTCTCTTTATTATTTTGATAGCATTTTGGCCGACCTGCGGCTCGGGAGCACTATCCAGACGCGGCCATACTCCTGCACAGCCAGGCTCCGCATATTATTCTATGTTAATATTCATATTTAATTCAGGCTGAGCACCCTTGAAGAAATCCGGTCAGGTTAGTGCATGAGTATTGAAGTGTATGGGAGAAGTTAAGGCGTTTGCGATATCGTTTTAGCGCGCTTCTGGTTTTTGCTCATGCCCACTTTTTGCTTTCCACTTGTATTGTGATAAGCGCATGTCGGGTTGAGAGCACTTGAACAAAAGCAGTCAGGTTAGCACACGAGCATGCCGTATGGGTGTTAGTTGTTTTTTTTTTTTACAGGTTTTGCAAACCATTGAAGTCTATGGGGTAATTTGTTAACACGGTCATGATATTATGTTAGTCCGGGTGGTTTTCGCTTATGTGCAAAGTTTTTTACTTTCAACTTGTAATATAAGTGCAACCCGATACGTACAAAAGACATCCACCTAGCACAGTTTACATCCGAGAGGTAGCGCTAAATTGCGCTCTACTTATAAACCAACTTCACTTAGAAGGTAATGTTCTTTTTATTTTGAAATATATCTATGTATATTTATGATATATTTATATATATAGATAGATAGATAGAGATAAAAAGAAATGTTTCTTCTAACTGAAGAACAAAAGCATTTGAAGTATTTATATTAAAAACATATTGAGAGATAGATTACAAGTTGCATGCTAACATTAGCTTTCGATATAAGAATATCACTGGAGCGTTAATTTGTGTGAGGATTACAAGTTTAAAGTAAACATGTTTGCTTCAGCGCAATTTAATTTAACGCACACCGGGTTATCTAGACTGAAGACCTTGCATAGATAGTAATTTTTCATGTGCGCTTGTTTACTCGACAGCATTAGTCCTAAGTTGTGAACCCCGATGCGGGTTACACATATTTTACATTCCTATGTTCTTCACATAGAAAATAATGTAATTTCTATTATTAAATATCTATATATATATATGTGTGTGTGTGATACTGTTAATGTAAAATACATATCTATACCTATTTATATATAGAATTAGATATACAGGTATAGGAACAATATATACCTATACATATGTATCACAATATAGCGCTCCACTAGTAAACTGTGGTCCAACCAAGAGCTTCAAAATACATAACCATAACTACCTTATGACTTCAATAATAATAAAATTACTTCAAACCTTTCACCAGCACTCTCTGTTCCATTACATGAGCATCACTAAGTACATGGCCTTTCTGCAAATCTCACACTCAGAAGTAAGCCCTCTCTTTCCTCTGATTGGTTAATCACTGGTGCTGAAGGCAAAAGAGATTATTTCACTGAACTTCCATACATTCTGACTAAACATATCTATATACATTAAATACATTTGTTTTCAAACCTTTTTTTTTTCAAATCTCATAATTATAGTATTTATCTTGAAGAATTGTTATTGTTATGTAAACATAAATAAATATTGAAGCCTTTATACCTCAGATAATGAGTTCAATGACAGTAATGTCAACTCTATTTGTTCTAATTCCCTGTAATTAGAGAAATAATATTAGAAGTCAATGTTTATGCTTCATTGAGGTTGTTCTCCATTAAAATAAGTGCTTAATTTCATTAAATAGCAACAGCTACTTGGATGTCTATCCACAAAATTAAATTACTATGCATGCTACATAAACTATAGAACCATTGCAATGGGTAAGAATAGTTTTAGCATTATTGTCAGAGGTGATACATTCTCACCATTTTATCTCTTGGTGAATACCTCATTACAAACTCCACCAATTATGCATTAAATTGGTTATCTGACTACCAGCTCCAAGGAAACAAAAACATCAATACCAGTTTGGAACAGCAATACATCTGTGCATTTTATTGCCTCCAGATGTAGCAATAAAAAAATGTTGTGCACAGAGAAACTAAAAGGAAATGAGAAGGAAGTTACAAACTGCAGCAATGAACCTTACATCACCCATATCAAAAATCTATATAGTCATTTTAATGCGCGCTAAATTTTATTGATTGTAAGGCAGAGCTGAAAGTGAACTAGATTTTCAATCACCCTTAAAAAAATGGAAATGGAACTTGATGGAAACATAATTGGAGAAAAGTATTATTATTACTTATATGTAAAGCACCTCTAAATCCCATAGGAACAGGTGCATGAGAAGGGGTGCACAATCACACTGATTCTTAAAAACAAAATACTTTTTTAATTTTAAGATGTAGAGAGCCCTGGTCTAAAGAGGTTACAATCTACAGATTGACGAGTGGGGAGGATTAAGGTGTGAGCTATTTTAAACTGAATTCAAAAATATATTGGGGGCCTATATTATAGCAGTATGCAGAAGCTGATAAAGATTTGTGACTTAAGTTGATGAGTCTAGATGAGTCATTCATGATAGATTGGAATGGAGAGAGGCAAGAATTTGGAAGCCCACATAACAGTAAGTCGCAATAGTCAAAATGAGAAGAATAAATGAATTAATAAATGTTTTAATGGTGTAAGAAAAGGGTTAATTTTAGAGATAAGCATGGGTGCTCATGGAAGTATTTGTTAAGCACTTGTATATGTAAGTGAAAGAGAGTTCACAGTGCCATATAATGGGTTAATGTTTTGTGAATAGAGTCATTGGGGCATATTTAACATAGTGCGAGCAAACATGTGAACTGCTGGCGCAATGCCGCCCCCTGCATATTCGATTGGCCGCTAGCAGGGTGTGTCAATCAACCCGATCGTATTTGATCGGGTTGATTTCTGTCCGCGGCCTCAGAGCAGGTGGACAAGTTATGAGCAGCGGTCGGAAGGCTCGATGGAAACAAGGGGCATCAACTCCATACGGAGCTTGATAAATCGGCCCCTCAGAGTCATCAGTAAGACATATGCAGCAGATGATCTAGAAGAATAGTGTAGTACCCTTTTACTTTAACAGGTAGTAAATCATTGGTAATCTTAGTAATATAAATTGGCAATGAGTGTTTAGAGCAGAAGCCAGATTAGAGAAGATTAAGTAAAGCATTGGTTGAGAGAAAGTTTGCTAGATAATTATGAACTAATCGATCTAAAAATTTAGAAGTAAAAAGAAATAAGGAGACTGGTAAATATGCCAATGGGAAGAGCCAGATTAAAAAATACATTAAAGGGACATAATACTCATATGCTATATTTCTTAAAACTGATGCAGTATAACTGTAAAAAGCTGACAGGAAAATATCACCTAAGAATCTCTATGTAAAAAAAATATTTTACCTCACAATTTCCTCAGCTCACCAGAGTAAGTCCTGTGTAAAAAGTTATACTTCAGCTGCTGTCCAGCTGCAGGTAAAAAAAGGAAAGAATGAACAACAGCCAATCAGCATCAACAGTGCTGAGGTCATGAACTCTTTTACTGTGATCTTATGAGATTTGACTTAACTCTCATGAGATTTCATAATAAACGTACTTAAACTGAATAGAGAAATAACATGAGTGTGCACAGGGCTCACTCCCTTGCCTGTCCCGGGACAGACATATTGATTTGCTGCTTAAAGTCCTTTGCAATGGGGTGTGAATAATTAGGACATTTTGAGGTAAAATGTCTTTCTTTTTTACATAGAGATGTTCAGGTTATATTTTCTAGTCAGCTTTTTACAGCTATGCTGCATCACTTTCAAGTGTTTCAACATTTGGGTATCATGGCCCTTTAAGGGTTGTGGTCAAAAAGAAAGAAAAGAAAGAGAGAGAGAAGACATAATAGAATGGGGTCAAATGGACAGGTTGTGAGATAAGAAGATAGGAATTCAAGACCTCTTAGTTTGTTACATACAAGAAGTAATCAGGTGTTTCATTGATAGAGGGTGTGAGCAAAAAGGTGCAGCTTTGAGGTGAGGGAGGGAGATATATTTATTCCCCATAGAATTCAAAGGAGCAAAAAAAGTGGGGAAAAAACACCCTACTTTCGTGCAAACCCGATCGCATATTCTCAAGTGTGCTAACCCAACATGAAAATATGAATATTTTACATTAAAATGTTCTTCACATAGCATAATATGTTCTATTTATTTATAAATATATATTTCTACATATATTTAATGGTATTTTGGTACAATATATATATAGAGTATCTATACCTATATATCTATATGATTATAAATAGATATAGATATATACAGGAATATCCATTTATAAATACATAGAACATATTCTGCTATGTGCAGAACATAGGATTTTGAAATATATTCAATAAATACATAGTTAAAATGTTATTAAATATGAATATTGTATGAATATGCTTGTACATGTTCCTCTATTTGACTGCAAAGGGCTCCAATGCACTTATATGTGTCTATATATGTGTACATATGTAATTATGTGTTTATATGTTTATATATGTCTGTAAACATGTATATACACATATAAAAAAAATCACTTCAGTGATTTTTTGTTTACTATATAAATAGATATGTACATACATATAAACACACACACACATGTGTGTGCAGAATTATTAGGCAAATGAGTATTTTGACCACATCATCCTCTTTATGCATGTTGTCTTACTCCAAGCTGTATAGGCTCGAAAGCCTACTACCAATTAAGCATATTAGGTGATGTGCATCTCTGTAATGAGAAGGGGTGTGGTCTAATGACATCAACACCCTATATCAGGTGTGCATAATTATTAGGCAACTTCCTTTCCTTTGGCAAAATGGGTCAAAAGAAGGACTTGAAAGGCTCAGAAAAGTCAAAAATAGTGAGATATCTTGCAGAGGGATGCAGCACTCTTAAAATTGCAAAGCTTCTGAAGCGTGATCATCGAACAATCAAGCGTTTCATTCAAAATAGTCAACAGGGTCGCAAGAAGCGTGTGGAAAAACCAAGGCGCAAAATAACTGCCCATGAACTGAGAAAAGCGTGCAGCTGCCAAGATGCCACTTGCCACCAGTTTGGCCATATTTCAGAGCTGCAACATCACTGGAGTGCCCAAAAGCACAAGGTGTGCAACACTCAGAGACATGGCCAAGGTAAGAAAGGCTGAAAGACGACCACCACTGAACAAGACACACAAGCTGAAACGTCAAGACTGGGCCAAGAAATATCTCAAGACTGATTTTTCTAAGGTTTTATGGACTGATGAAATGAGAGTGAGTCTTGATGGGCCAGATGGATGGGCCCGTGGCTGGATTGGTAAAGGGCAGAGAGCTCCAGTCCGACTCAGACGCCAGCAAGGTGGAGGTGGAGTACTGGTTTGGGCTGGTATCATCAAAGATGAGCTTGTGGGGCCTTTTCGGGTTGAGGATGGAGTCAAGCTCAACTCCCAGTCCTACTGCCAGTTTCTGGAAGACACCTTCTTCAAGCAGTGGTACAGGAAGAAGTCTGCATCCTTCAAGAAAAACATGATTTTCATGCAGGACAATGCTCCATCACACGCATCCAAGTACTCCACAGCGTGGCTGGCAAGAAAGGGTATAAAAGAAGAAAATCTAATGACATGGCCTCCTTGTTTACCTGATCTGAACCCCATTGAGAACCTGTGGTCCATCATCAAATGTGAGATTTACAAGAAGGGAAAACAGTACACCTCTCTGAACAGTGTCTGGGAGGCTGTGGTTGCTGCTGCACGCAATGTTGATGGTGAACAGATCAAAATACTGACAGAATCCATGGATGGCAGGCTTTTGAGTGTCCTTGCAAAGAAAGGTGGCTATATTGGTCACTGATTTGTTTTTGTTTTGTTTTTGAATGTCAGAAATGTATATTTGTGAATGTTGAGATGTTATATTGGTTTCACTAGTAAAAATAAATAATTGAAATGGGTATATATTTGTTTTTTGTTAAGTTGCCTAATAATTATGCACAGTAATAGTCACCTGCACATACAGATATCCCCCTAAAATAGCTATAACTAAAAACAAACTAAAAACTACTCCCAAAACTATTCAGCTTTGATATTAATGAGTTTTTTGGGTTCATTGAGAACATGGTTGTTGTTCAATAATAAAATTAATCCTCAAAAATACAACTTGCCTAATAATTCTGCACTCCCTGTGTATATATATATATATATATATATATATACTGTATATATATATATATATATATATATCTATATATATATATGTGTGTGTGTGTATATATATATATATATATATATATATATATGTATACTGTATTTAGACATATATGCATGTATCTCAATGTTATAGCCCTTTGCCTGTCTTTTTTTCCTTACACCTTAGCCCTCAGGCCGAATTATCAAGCTCGCTTCAGGCTCACTGGAAACAGCAGTTATGAAACAGCGATCTAAAGACCACTGCTCCATAACTTATCAGCCTGCTCTGAGGCTGCGGAAATTAATCCGCCCGATCCTATACGATCGAGCTGATTGACACCCCCTGCTAGCGGCCGATTGGCCTGAATCTGCAGGGGGGTCATTGCACAAGCAGTTCACAAGAACTGCTTGTGCAATGATAAATGCTGACTGTGTATGCTGTCAGCATTTATCGATGTGCAGCAGACATGATACACTACATCGTATCATGTCCGCTCGCACTTTCATAAATCTGCCCCTCATATCTTTGAGCCATTATAACTTTTTTTGCAATAATTTTTTATTATATGTTGTTATTATGAGTGTAACTGTACTTTGCAATGCATTTTTGATGTGTTTTGATTAAACAGTTAACAAGAGCCCTGAGGTTGCGGTAATCATTCTAGCATAAATCGTGATTTTGCTCACGTTTGCTTTTATTTTCAACTTGTAATACGAGTGCTTAACCCAACACCTACAAACACCCATGATAAAACCCTTTTCACTTGTGCCTAACTGTTAGCGCACCACTTGTAATCTGGCCCTTAAACTGTAAAGTAGTAAAATAGTGTACGTGTGTTTGATTTCCTCAAATTACATTCAGCAGCCCATTAACATTGTTAAAGATAGCAGATCTGTTTGGTGTGCCATGGTTGCTATGGAGTGTTTGGTGTGCCATGGTTGCTATGGAGTGTTTGGTGTGCCATGGTTGCTATGGAGTGTATCATGCACATGGAATTATGGAGAGAGCAGCTTTATAAAGTGCTGATTTGAGAATAAAATGTTATTGTCAAGCCACAAGGTCTGGGCAGGGGCAGGTGGAGATGTTGGAGAGTAGAATTTTCAGTTTGGACATAGACGTACAAGCAGTGCAATTCATCAGAATTCCTGCTTCACATTGCTTTTATGTGGGGCCATCATATTTGAACCCAATCCAATAAACTGATGTCATTCATGCAAAGTGAAGAGCCGAAAAGAGCCACTGTTGTTACCAGCTCAATAAATAGAAAAATGGGTCACGGAAGATACTTTAGTGAACATATTGCTAGGCACCAGGCATCATTTTACAGTCACCTGATGCTCAGCATTTGCCAAACCCTGGGTTTTAAGTACGTATTTCCTACCATCATAGCCAACACAAGAAAACCTTCCAACTCATCACAATTGCTTCAGAGATGTAATATTCAGATGTCATGGCACTTACAAATGAAACAGATGGACTTAATAACTTGTGCAGTGACAGGTTGGAATAGTGGTTTAAATACCTAGCATTTTTACTGAAAAATGATTAACACATTTAACATAGCAGTAAGATATCAAAAGCCATATAAGTACAAGACTAACAATGCAGACAGAAAAATCTTCATAAGGAGCCATAATGCTCAGAGTTCAACATAATAGTGTCTGATGACTGCATACTCAGATACAATTAGCTGGTCTGGGCTTCAGCCAGAATGTGTTTCCATTTTACAAACATCTTTGATATTTTTATTTTCAGATATAAGCATAAGGCTCTCCTACGAACTAGATAAGTTTATACTTTTAGGAAATATCGGGCAGACTTGCTGGGCCTATGGCTCTTATCTACCATCAATATCTATGTTTCTATATGCTACAATATATTTTTATATATTCTAAAATGTCTTTATTATATATTATAATATTTATGTTTTTGTCTTTATATATTTCTAGTGAAGTTGGAAAACTGTGTTTAATAGACTAGATATCTGTGTCATCTCTTTTGTCAAGTGAGTCCCTGCTGTAGCATGTCCTGCAAAACTCTATTCTGCTGCTTTTCTACTCTTTGTGCTCTCTTTGGTATGTGATTGTAGTTAAAGGGATATGAAACCCACATTTTTTCTTTCATGATTCAGATAGAGCATGCAATTTTAAGCAACGTCCTAATTTACTCCTATTTTCAATTTTTTTTCATTCTCTTGGTATCTTTATTTGGAAAGCAGGAATGTAAGCTTAGGAGTTGGCCCATTTTTGGTTCAGCACCTAAATGTAGCCTCTACCCCTTTATATCTGCCAATAGAGGTAGCCACTGCTATCTTTTGTGAACGTTCACGGATCTTCCATGAAATTAAAAACTTTTTTCCTTTTTGGAATACTTCCAATTCAAAGCGACCATAGGAGAGGAATCTGAAACTGGACCAAACCGATTGGTGTAACAATACATGTGACCATCCACATGTGTGACTACATGGAGCTGATTACCCGCAGTGACTGAAGACGCCCAAACAGCACGGAGAAAAGACGCTTCTCCCGGTGTCACTTTGGTGGTAAGATTTGCTCACACTCTACTTTAAACTGAGTCCGACAACCAAGAAAGTCCTGGTAAAATTCCCCAGGTAAGCCCGGCTGGTAGAAGCTGTATAAGAACTGAAAGTAACCGACCCTTCACTGTTTCACTGTTTTTATGGATTTTAAACTGCTCAACTATCAGTTTGATACTTTCATCGATACAATTGCACAATAATACGTCCAAAGTGACTTTTATCGATATAATTGCACAATTGTGTCCTTAGAACTGTTACTATTACGTCCAAAGAGACTATTATCTCCATAGAGACTTTGTAACATTAACTTCGTGCACATAATCAGACGCCTAAAGCATTCATAAAGTGCCGTAAGTCGGATAAGCTAGCAATGTCCAGAAATGAGCGTAAATACAAATTTCTGGAGTCGCTAGTCACTTACAGCACTTTAGAAACTGCCGGCACCTAAGAAAACTAAAAAAAAAAATCTAATCTACCGTAAAAGTCTAACACGCCTCCCAAAAATAAGTCAGAAATGTAAAACCCCTATATCCGCAATCCCCCTCTCACAACTAATAATAAATGTATTAACCCCTTAACCAAAACCCCCCACAATGCAATAAGCCTAATTAAACTATTAACCCCTATATCCGCCATCAAACCCACACCACAAGTAATAACTAAATTATTAACCCCTAAATCCACCAACCCCAACATCGCAAACTACCTATTAAAGTATTAACCCCTAAACCGCCAAAACCCACAACGCAATAAACCTAACAAAAGTATTAACTCTAAAACCACCAAAGCCCACAACGCAAATAAATAAATTACTAAGCCCCCTAGCCTAACACCCTGTAACCTAACACCCCCTAAATGAACCAAAATTACCTAAATTACAAAATACTAAAGCTACTATTAAAATTAAAAAACTAGCACTACTTTAAAAATAAACTAAGTATAAATTAAAGGGACAGTCTAATCAAAATTAAAATTCTGGTGTAGAATGTCCCTTTAAGCTAAAATTACAGAAAATAAAAAACAATTATCGCAACAGTAAATTTTCTTCTAAGAATGGAATTATACTCCTATTCAGTATTGGACAAAATGGACTCCTACTACGAGATCTGGACACCCTGGATTGAGAAATTTCCCCCCTGAAATTGGTAGATAAACGCCACTGTCACCCCCTCCCCCCCCCTTCTTTCCCACCTACCTTCCCTCCCCTTCTGGATCTAATAAACTATGAGAGATATTAAATCCTAAGTTACAAAACAGAAAATGAGAAAAGCCTGGTTGGAAATGAGATACACTCGCTTTACCGGTTCCAACAAACCTAAGATATTTGTTTCACTACCCTCTCCTACCTAAAATTTGTTTAGGTTGCAAAAAGCCTTAAATTATTATGTGTCAAATTTTGTTTGACATTCCCATTTCCAACTGTTTTATGTGTATAACCATTGTAACATGATTTGAGGTGTCTTATGCTGCCACTTGATTCTCTATGTATGTTGATATATTGTTCATTGTTTTTCTGAACTATCTCAATAAAAAAAATATTAAAAAAAATAAAAAAATTACCAAATTTAAAAAAAGTATGCCTAATCCCTATGAAAATAAAAAAGTCCCCCCAAAATAAAAACACCCCTACTCTAAGAATAAACTACCAGTAGCCCTTAAAAGGGCTTTTTGCAGGGCATTGCCCCAAGATAATCAGCTCTTTTACAAAAAAATAAACAAAGTCCCCCCTAACAGTAAAACCCCCCACCCCCAAACTCCCCCAAATAAAAGAACCTAACACTAAAAAACCTAAACTACCCATTGCCCTGAAAAGGGCATTTGTTGGGCATTGCCCTTAAAAGGGCATTTAGCTCTTTTACTGCCCACCCTACCTAAATAAAAAATAATAATACATTTAAAAAAAAAAAAAAAAATAAGTCTAACCCCCAGGTTAATACTCACCATTCCTAAAGTCCGGCGGAGAAGGTCCTGTCCCATGCGATGAAGTCTTCTTCCAAGCGGCAACCTCTTCTTCCAGGAACAATCCGGCGTGGAGCGGAGTCTTCTTCCAAGCGGCAACCTCTTCTTCCAGGAACAGAGGATGAGAGCTACTGAAATGCTACTGAAATGCTATTGGCTATTCAAATCAGCCAATAGAATTTCAGTAGCTCTCATTCTATTGGCTGATTTGAACAGCCAATAGGATTTGAGTAGCTTTCATCCTATTGGCTGATTTGAATTTGAAGAATCAAATCAGCCAAAAGGAATTCAAGGGATGCCATTTTTAATTGCGTCCCTTGAATTCTCCATTCAGTGTGCAGCGGTGATTGTACAAAGAGAATCCTCCATGCTCCATGGCTCGATGGTCACCGGTCTTCAGTTCCAGGCTCGAGGGTCTTCATCTCCACCGTCTGCTCCACGCCAGATTGTTCCTGGAAGAAGAGGTCGCCGCTTGGAAGAAGACTTCACCACATGGGACAGGACCTTCTCCGCCAGACTTCAGGAATGATGAGTATTAACCTGGGGGTTAGACTTAGGTTTTTTTAATATATATTTTTTTATTATTTAGATAGGGTGGGCAGTAAAAGAGCTAAATGCCCTTTTAAGGGCAATGCCCAACAAATGCCCTTTTCAGGGCAATGGGTAGTTTAGTTTTTTTAGTGTTAGGTTCTTTTATTTTGGGGGGTTTGGTGGGTGGGGGTGTTTACTGTTAGGGGGGACTTTGTTTACTTTTTTTAAAAGAGCTGATTATCTTGGGGCAATTCCCTGCAAAATGCCCTTTTTTTCTGTAATTTTAGCTTAAAGGGACAGTCTACACCAGAATTTTAATTTTGATTAGACAGTCCCTTTAATTTATACTTATTTTATTTTTATTTTAAAAGTAGTGCTAGTTTTTTTTATTTTAATAGTAACTTTAGTATTTTGTAATTTAGGTAATTTTGGTTCATTTAGGGTGTGTTAGGTTACGGGGTGTTAGGCTAGGGGGCTTAGTAATTTATTTTTTTGCGTTGTGGGCTTTGGCGGTTAAGAGGTTAATACTTTTGTTAGGTTTATTGCATTGTGGGTTCTGGCAGTTTAGGGGTTAATACTTTAATAGGTAATTTGCAATGTTAGGTTTGGCGGATTGAGGGGTTAATAATTTAGTTATTACTTGCGGTGTGGGTTTGATGGTTAATAGTTTAATTAGACTTATTGCGTTGTGGGGGTAGTCGGTTAAGGGGTTAATACATTTATTAGTTCTGATGTGGGTTTGATGGCGGATATAGGGGTTAATACAGTGTATTAGTTATTACGGTGGGGGGTTGTGGTTAACAGGTAGATAGATATTGCTCATGCGTTAGGTGTTAGTTTATTTTTGCAGCCAGTTTCGGGAGTTACAGTGCTCCCATACTCAGCGCAAGGCCTTCTGTGGCTGCCTTGTAAGGAGAGGTAAAAATGGATTTCTCCATTTTCGCCACGTAAGTCCTTGCGCTGAATATTGGATATCAATTTGCGACACAGTCCCATGTTAGCCTATGGGAGTAAAAATTGCGGCCGACGGGTGAAATATAAGTGCCATATTTATATGTGGCGCTGTATATAGAATACCAAACCGGTGCAAAAACCGTCGGTAACCGGTAACCGCATATGTAATGGGGCCCCAAGTGTTTTTTACTACACACTCAACTGTTATTTTTTATTGTTTTTATATTTGTGTGGCCACAACTTATTTATTTGCAATTTTGCGCTTATTTTATAACATTTACATGTTTATATACCGATTCTTATTTTGTATTTTAAATAAATAAGAGATATTATTCTTTTATTTATTGGATATATATTCACGTATTTACGTATTGTCAGCAGATAACATTTATCCTTAGCTTTTAGCGCCCCTTTTTCCACACTTGTATACTATCCCTTTAACTAACAGCATAACTTAAGCTCCTCCAAATTTTATTGTCTGTTTATTTAAACTTATCTCATCCTGACCTGGCCTGAATCAAACTTCTTCCATTGGGCTTTTTTAACTGTCTGTGATCCTGTCATTAACTAATTTAATGGACCCAGCTGACTGTTCTGCAGTATACATTTAACACTAGTTTGGGGAATGCATTGCAAGGGGTTAGCATTGCAAGGGCAGTTAGCAGTATCTTAATATTATATGCTCACATTTCTCAAGTTCTGTTGAAATACTGTGTTTTTTGTGTTTCACTGATTCCTTTTTTTGTAAAAATGCTCCGTATATTCATGTTCCTCTTTGCTACCTCTTGTCTATGCAACAACCTGCATTATTAATTTACTCCTTCCCCCTTACCGCCTGCTATATTCATTGGCCCATCTTTTCTACCCTCACCTCACTTTTGCTCTCATGAATTTCACAGATTCCTAAAATCTCTCTCTCCTACCTGCACCTCATCCTAAAAACACTCTCAGTACTTCAAATCTGTATCTCACCTTATTTCACTCCACCTCTTGATAATACAAGCTAGCTGGTGATATCTTTCTTAATCCTGGTCCCCCACAAATTCCTAACCTCCACTTCCCATACATGTCTTTCCATAGACCTAGAAACAAGAACTTGGGAAACCTTACTCAAATTTTGTAACTAAAGCCATCACCCCTTCATTTGTGCACTCTGGAACTCTCGCTCTGTGTGCAACAAGCTCACTTCTATCCATGACCTCTTCATCACCTATTCCCTCAACCTTCTGGCTCTAACAGAAACCTGGGTTTCTTCTTCAGACACAGCTTCCACTGTTGCATTATCACATGGGGTCTCCACTTTCACCATTCCCCTAGCTCTGGAATCAGACAAGGAGGTGGTGTAGGTATTATACATTACTCTTGTTGTACCTTTCAACAAATACAACCCATCTCTTTAATCACATTTTCTTCCCTTGAAACCCACATTATTTGCTTATTCTCTTCCCTCTCTATACTATATATTTTAATTTTACTGATCGTTTTGCTGCCTGGCTACCTTATTTCCTCTCAACAGACACCCCTGCCTTCATTCTTGGGGATTTCAACCTCCGTGTTGACAATACCACTGCCCCTGCTGTGAAAAAAAAAATCATCTTATGGTCTGTCACAATCGACCGACTCTCTCACTCACAAAGATGGATCCCTTGATCTGATTTTCATGTATTGATGTACTCTCTCAAACTTAAAAAATTCAATTTTTCCTCTTTCTGACCATCATCTCCTCATTTGCAATACGTCACAGCACCTTCAACTACTCTCCCTTCATCTAACACTCCCACTAGAGTCACTAGATCAGCAACAATTCTCAAACCTCTGCTCTCTTCCATCTCCTCCTTTTCCTACCCTGAACAATCTAACTCCACTCTTACATTGGTCCTTAACAATTTGGCCCTTCCTACCATAGATCAGAAGTCACGCACTTATCCTCAGCCCTGGCATACTCCTCTTACACGCTACCTATACAGAAGGTCCTACACTGTTGAGTCTTGGCATTCAGCTGACTTTCTTCACTACAAGTTCATCTTGAACTCTTATTATTCGGCCCTTAACCTTTCTAAGCAAGACTACGGGGCCATGTCTTGTGGACATGATACGCTGTAGCGGATTGATGTCTGCATCCTCAGTGGCAGCAGACTAGTTAAGGAGAAGCGGTCTTTAGACCATTTCTTCCTAACTGTTGTTTCCGGCGAGCCTGAAGGCTCGCACGGAAACAGGGGCATCAGGCCATTTGGCCCTTGATAAATTGACCCCTACATCTCTAATTTTATCTCTAATCTTTCTTCAAACCCAAAACATCTGTTCTCCACTTTCAATACCCTTCTCAACCCATCCCACCTCCTACTACCACAAAGACAGCATATGTTAATTTTAATAATGACCTACTTACAGCAAAATCAAAAGGTTACTTCTCTCTGTTAATCTTTCTCTATCTATCTTAAGCCTTTGAAACTGTTGACTACCATCTTTTGCTCTAAACCCTCCAATCTTTTGGCATTTGTGACACAGCCCTCTTGTGGTTCTCCTCCTACCTGTCTAACTGTACTTTTAGTGTAGCCTTCTCTGGTGCACCCTCTGCCCCTTTACCACTTTCTGTTGGGGTACCACAAGCCTCTGTCCTTGGTCCTCTTTTCTTCTCTTCTCAATCTATATTTCATCTTTAGGTTTCTTAATAAAGTCCCATATGCTGATGACACCCAAATCTACCTCTCTGCACCAGACCTTTCTTGTTAACTCATGTCATTAACTGTATTTCTAATATTTAATCTTGGTTGTCCTCTCACTACCTTAAGCTAAATCTCTCCAAAACTTAGCTCCTTATTTTACCCCTTCTTCAAAAATCTATAAAACCAAACTTTCTATAACTGTTGATAATAACATTAATGCCCCAACCCTGTATGCCAATGTCTTGGGGTCACACTTGACTCAGATCTTTCTTTCACTCCTCACATCCAGTCTTTGACCAATTCCTGCCATTTACACCTTACAAACATCTCTAAAATTCACCACTTCCGCACACAAAACAACTAAGATTTTATTCCACTTTCTCATCATTTCCCCGCCATTACTATTGCAACTCCATCCTCTCTTGTCTGCTTAGCTGCCATCTATTTCTTTATAATACAATATGAATACCTCCACCAGGTTGACCTTCTTTACACGTCACTCTTCATCTGCTGCACCTCTCTGCCAATCCCTTCACTGGCTTCCTCTAGCCTCTAGAATTAAACACAAAATCCTGACTCTGACATCCCAGGCCCTCAGTAACAATGCTCCTCCTATATATCTAACCTCGTCTCCTCCTCTCTTGTTACCTCTTCACATTCCCGTATACAGGACTTCTCTGGAATGGCCCCCATTTTGTGGAACTCTTTGCCTTGCTCCGGAACACTTTCCCTTAGTTTATATATATCTGAGCTCTAAAGGCACAGGGAATCTTATGAAAATTAATGGCAAGATTAATGTAGCATGTTATCAGAAAATACTGGCAGACAATTTGCATTCATCTGCATGAAAGCTGCGCATGGGACGCTCTTGGACTTTCCAGCATGACAATGACCCTAAGCACAAGGCCAAACTGACCTTTGAGTGGTTACAGCAGAAAGAAGGTTCAGGAGTGGCCATCACAGTCTCCTGACCTTAATATCATCAAGCCACTCTGGGGAGATTTTAAACATGAGGTTCATGCAAGGCGACCAAAGACTTTGCATGACCTGGAGGCATTTTGCCAAGACGAATGGGCAGCTATACCACCTGCAAGAATTAGGAGCCTCATAGACAACTATTACAAAAGACTGCACTCTTTCATTGATGCTAAAGGGGGCAATACACAGTATTAAAAACGACTTTTAAACAGGGGTCCTTTCATTTTTTTTATTTGTTGCAATGTTTTATTTTGATTGTGCCATTCTGTTATGACCTACAGTTGAACATGAATCCCATAAGAAATAAAAGAAATGTGTTTTGCCTGCTCACTCATGTTTTCTTTTAAAATGGTACATATATTGCCACTTCTCCAAGGGTATGCAATTTTTAAAAAAAAAAATCTGTTTATATTTTACAAAAAACTGATCACATATATATATATATATATATATATATATATATGTGTGTGTGTATATATACTGTATATATATATAAATATTCATATTTAAAAGTAAAAGAACATTTTATACTATGTGAAGAAAATTGGAATGTAAAATATTTTTGACTACCTTCAGGCTATGTGTTGTAAGTCTTATGTGGTGTTATCGTGCAAGCGATGTGTGAACAGCGCAGTCCATTGAAGTCTATGGGGAGAAGAAGTTGCAATATCCGAAGTCCTGAAGTTAGTGTGCATTGGGTTTTACTCAGGCATTAAGAGTCACAGGTTTACAATAAGACTATATTTACATAGCAAGTATTAGCCATTAGATCTCAGCTGCTGTCTAACAGCTCTCATCTGAAGATATAAGGTTCTCTGTCTAGCAAGTTATATTTCAGACTAGCACATCTTTTCTTCTACAAGGTTTTGCTGAGTGGTAAAAATACATATTATTTGAAATGGTAGAGCAAGGGTGTATCAACTATATTGGAATGTGTTATTAAATTACAAGATAATTCAGAAATCTGACAGGAAATAGTTATATTTAAATATGTAATGGGTCAACTCTAACTTGAAACTTTACTGTTATCTCTATTATTATTCCTTAAAGGGACAGGGAACTCCAACATTTTCTTTCATGATTCGGATGGAACATAGAATCTTAAAAATTTTCTAATTTAATTCTTTTAGCAAATTTGCTTCATTCTATTGTAATTATTTTCTGAAGAAACAGCATTGCACCACTGGCAGCTAGATGAACACAGCGACCAATCAGTAGCTAGCTCCCACTTGTGTAGAATATGTGTGTATATTTTTTCAACAAGGGATACCAAGAGAACAAAGCACATTTGAAAATAGAAGTGAATTTAAAAGTGACTTTATATTACACACTCTATCTGAATCATGCAGGTTTCATTTTGACTTTCCCATCGTTTTAAGACCTAGCGCCTAATGATATAAAAACTCACCATGGAGAGAATGCACGCAAAATTTTGATGGGCTTTTCATAAGCCTTATATTGTAATGTAGGTGTCTCCCCTTTGTGCCAAGAACCCTGCGTGACTAGAAAAACAGCTTTAAAACTAAAAAGTGACTTTCTAAACTTCTTTGAAGGACCTCACAGTGACCAAGATTACAAGTTGTGTGGTATGGCTTTACTGCTAAAAAAATGGCTTTTGAGTGCAGAATGGTCAGCTACTCGGTATTACAAGTATAGCAGTAGGACTTTACGCAAGCTGTATGGCCTATACCGCAACAATCCATTCCGCATTCAAATACCACAAAAAAGTTTCACAAAACCCATAAAAAATATGTTACAAAGTACACTAATACCCATAAACTACACTATTAACCCCTAAACCACCACCCCCCAGCATCGTAACTAATAAATAAAGCTGTTAACCCCTAAAAAGGCACCCCCCACATAGCTACTACTATTTTTTTAGTTAGGCGTTTTTTATTTTGGAGGGTTGGGTGGGTGACTATGTTGTAATTTAGGGGGGACTTTGTATTTTTTTTTTAAGAAAGCTGATTTCTTTATGACAATGCCCTACAAAAGGCCCTTTTAAGGGATATTGTTAGTTTATTATTAGATTAGGGTTTTTTTTATTTTGGGGTGGCTTTTTTGTTTTTAAGGGGGTATTAGATTAGGAATAACATTTTTATTTTGGGTAATATTGTTTTTTATTTTCTGTAATGTTTTTTTTTTTTTTTTTGTAATCTTAGCTTTTTTTTGTAATGTTAGGTTTTTTATTTTTAATGTAATGTTAGTTTTTTTCTGTAATGTTCTATTTTTTTATTTTGTGTAATTTTAGATTTTTAATATTTCAGTAATGTTAGTTTTTTTGTAGTTTAAAGGGACAGTCAACACCAGAATTTTTGTTGTTTAAAATGAAAGATAATACCTTTATTACTCATTCCCCAGTTTTGCATAACCAACACTGTTATATAAATACACTAATTACCTCTGTAATTACCTTGTATCTAAGCCTCTGCAGACTGCCCCCTTATTTTAGTACTTTTGACAGACATGCATTTTAGCCAATCAGTGCTGGCTCCAGGGTAACTTCACGTGCATGAGCTCAATGTTATCTATATGAAACACATGAACTAATGCCCTTTAGTGGTCAAAATGCATTCAGATTAGAGGCAGTTATTATTATTATCAGGTATTTGTAGAGCGCCAACAGGTTCCGCAGCGCTATGAACATAGGTGGTATCTAAAAACGATTACAGGGATCAAATGGGGAGAGAGGGTCCTGCCGAGAGTTGCACTGTTGTAGTCGGCTCTTATGAAGGTGAACTACAAACAGCTGGGCTCATAGGCTTACATGCTATGGAGTTTTAGTGGATAGCAGTGGAGATAGGAAGGTTAGTGTAGGTTGTAAGCGTCCCTGAATAGTAGAGTCTTCAGGAAGCACTTGTCGCTTTGAAAACTAGGGGATATTCTTGTGGAGAGAGGCAGAGAGTTCCATAAAATGGGAGCCAATCTTGATTTGATATCAAGATATCTTGTAGATGGGAATGTGAGGAGGTAACAAAAGAGGAGGAGAGTAGGAGATAATGAGTGGAGCAAAGGGAACGGGAGGGAGAGTATCTGGAGACAAGGTCTGAGATGTAAGGGGGAGCATTGCAATTGAGGACTTTGTGTGTCAGAGTGAGAATTTTGTGTTTAATCCTGGTGGCAAGAGGAAGCCAGTGAAGGGATTGGCAGAGAGGTGCGGCAGATGAAGAGCGACGTGCAAGGAAGATGAGCCTGGCAGAGGCATTCATTATGGATTGTAAAGGAGCTAGGCGGCAGCTAGGGAGACCAAAGAGGATAGAGTTGCAGTAGTCGAGGTGGGAAAGGATGAGAGAGTGGATTAAAATCTTTGTTGTGTCTTGTGTAAGGAAATGTCTAATGTTAGCGATGTTTTTAAGGTGGAAGCGGCAGGCTTTAGCCAAGGACTGAATGTGAGGAGTGAAAGAAAAGTCTGAGTCTAGTGTGACCCCAAGACATCAGGCATGTGAGGTTGGGGTAATGATGGAGTTATCAACAGTTATAGAGACATGGGGAGTGTCAATTTTGGAAGAAGGCGTGAAAATAAGGAGCTCAGTTTTGGAGAGATTTAGCTTGAGGTAGTGAGAGGACATCCAAGATGAGATATGAGAGAGACAGTTAGTGACACGGGTTAGCAAGGAAGGAAATAGTTCTGGTGCAGAGAGGTAGATTTGGGTATCGTCGGCATACAAATGATAATTAAACCCATGGGACTTTATTAAGGAACCTAGTGAGGACATGTTGAGAAGAGAAGGGGACTGAGGACAGAGCCTTGTAGTACCCCAACAGAAAGAGGTAACGGGGCAGAGGATGTCTTCAATGTCTAAGAAATTAGCATATGAACCTCCTAGAATTAGCTTTGAAGTAAGAATACGAAGAGAACAAAGGAAAATTGGTGGTAAAAGTAAATTGGAAAGTTGTTTAAAAATACATTTCCTATTTAAATCATGAAAGTTTTTTTTCTGACTTGACTGTTCCTTTAAGCTTAGGTTTTATTTTTTTCACAGGTAAGTTTTTATTTATTTTATGTCAGTTAGTATATTGTAACTTTAATTTAAAGTTAGGAGGTATTAGGTTTAGGGGTTAATAGTTTAATTTAGGTAGTTGTGATGTGGGGGATGACGGTTTAGGGGTAAAAAGGTTTATTTTAGTAGTAGCAATGTGGGGGGGTGGCGTTTTAGGCATTAATAGGTTTATTTTAGTAGTAGTGATATGGGGGGACGGCGGTTTATAGGTTAATCATTTTATTTAGTGTTGATGATGTGGGGGTGGTAGTTTAGGGGTTAACAGCCTTATTTAGTGTTGGTGATGTGGGGGGTGGTGGTCTAGGGGTTAATAGCTGTATTTAGTGTTGGCGATGTGGGGGGACAGTGGTTTAGAGGTAAATAGCTTTATTTGTGTTGGCGATGTGGGGGGACGGCGGTTTAGAGGTTAATAGCTTTATTTAGTATTGGTGATGTGGGGAGACGGTGGTTTAGGGGTTATTAGACTAGGGGTTTATGTTGCGGTTCATTCTCACCCATATGGCCACACAACATTTTACCATGCTATAATGGTTTGTGACGGTTTAACAAAGCTTTCAACAGAGCATGCCATTTTCTTAGAGCAGGGACTTTTAAAATGCCTCTTTTAAATGCAACGTGGAAAAAAAATGATTTTATGGCTATTTTAATTAGATTGTGGTGTTACATAATTTACTAATTTGTGTAGATTAACAAATTCAGATAATCTGCCATATACATGTAGGTCTAGATTACAAGCGGAGTACAAAAACATTAGCGCTATTGTGCGTTAACATTCACGCAATCTATAGCACTTTTATTTTTTCAATCATATTACAAGTCCAACATTTTTTTTAGTGCTTGATTAATAATCCAGGGCGCACTAACAACTGCATGTCAGGTAGCACTAAATTCTCAAGTAATAGACTTATGTAGTGGCTTGCAGTAAAATTCATGTTGGATATTGCAAGTATGAAGTTCATCATGTAGTTGTCTGCTGTACAATTTTAATGAAAAACATACATACTGTACATTCATACACACACACATATATATATATAAATAAACTATGGGATGGGAAGAGGAACAAAAATAAATTTAGTAAATTTGATGTGGTGCAGACCCTGAAAAACACATTTTTATTATAGAGAAGAAAGAGCAAGAAGAGAATACACTTACGTATTCTCTTAAAAAGACAGGGGTTTCAGCACTCAAAGAGTTAAATATAGTAATAATAACAGTATCACACTTAGTACGTTTAAATAATTCTTAGTAATTTATTTTGGTTGTTTCCACTTAAGTGCATAAACTCAGCAGATAAGTTCTTCAAAAGAGACTGCATCCATAATAAACGCTTCATTATTTCATTAATATGTTAATAATACATTGTGTAATGTGAAAGATACACGTTACTAAAAAAGCATGGCCAGCTTATAAACAATTTACATGGATAAATATAAATATGATTAGATGCTAGTTGCAACACCCCTACCAGAGGGTAGCCCTGTATTCCAACAGGGATCTGCTACCTTGGTTTATAAATGGGGATAAATGCAAATGCGTTTTACATCAACAAATCAATGGCAACACCCCTCTCAGAGGATAACCCAATATTTGAATTGGAAACCTGTTATCATGAGAAAAAAGACCTGAGAATCTATGCCAGAGATTAAAGAACCATATATATATATATACAAACAAATGGATTAACATATAGCCATATATTATAACATGCCAATATTATTTACTAGATGAACAACACCCAAGCCAGAGGATAGCACCACTCTTAATAGAAGGTCAAAGCTATCATGTAGTCATAAGGGATCCATGTTCATTATCTAGTAAATACGTAGATATAGCAAACCATATGCAGTTATAAACTTAAAAAGCGTACAGTATGAGTGCTAAGCCTAACACATATAAAATGTATCATGTATTAAATGCCAAGTTCCCAAGGACTCCACCTTGTACTGGTAAACATATCAGTTCAGTTAGATTCAGCACTTGTTGTCAGGTGTTGTGCTTATTAGTTTTAAAGCACCTTCGTTCCAAAGCAACTTTGTATCAAATGGCAACAAAGTTATTCCGTTAATACGTTACTGTAAAATTCGATCATCATGTGAGTCCTCTACTCTGGGAACCAGTGGCAAAAAGTAAAGGCAAAGCATATTATTCAGCCAACTGCACGCTTGTACATCTGTGTAAACTGGAAATTGTGTGATATAGTGAGCGCTGGGAAGCTTAAAAGGACTGTGAGGTATGGATATGTTAAAAATGGAATGTATTTATTACAGTTAATATACAATGAAAATACAATATAATACATACAAATTAAAAAGCTTCTAAAATTCTTCCTAAAATCTCTATGGATCCATGAGATATAAGTCTTAAGGATATAGTGTTACCTATATCTGTGGTGTTGGAACAAATATTACGTTAGCTCCGACAACAGTCTAAGACCATAGTATTATGGTCTATAAAGTGCAGTTTAAGCACAGATATTTACAAACAGCAAATGTGATGTAAATGGACAAAATTGGCGTAGTACAATGTCAATAATACAGATGTCAACAATACAGATGCAGTATAAAAGTATAAGTGATAGAAATACAATATAAATAAAAGTGTAGGAGAAATCCAATTGTGTAAAAATGGAAATCAAATTTGTTGAAAAAATCAAGAAATTTATGTCTCAAATAGTTTCTTAAAAAATGTCTCTTTGGAAAATCACAGTGTTCCAAAAAAAATAAAAAAAAAATAAAAAAAAAATAAAAAAATAAATAAATAAAAATAAAAATATATATATATCAGAGTGTTCCACAAAAATTGCAAAAGTGTTCCACAAAAATTGTAAAAAATTAATCCACAAATAAATATCAAAGTGTTCAAAAAATATGTCTCACTGGCAAAAAATATGTCTCACTGGCAAAAGTCCACTAGGGGACTTTTGCCAGTGAGCATAAGGCTGTAAAATACTAGCGCTCGGTCTACCACACACACGTTTTGTGTAAACTGGAAAGCCAGTCCAAGCTTGACAATACTGACGTCACACGTCAACGGCCGTTTTACCCCCCACGTGACCAAACGTCATTGGGGCTTCCTCAGGGCGTACATCATAGGACTCTGTGTACGAACTTTTAAACACTGCCCATTTCCCGGATTGGTGAAATTATACATGTGCAGTTTCTTAAAGAGACAATACACTAGGTAAAGCCTACTAAACAAAAACTAGTAGAAATTCATTGTGCATTCATTTAAAGTAATGAAAATAATTTATAAAGAAAAAGATTTTTTAATTATATATATACATCGATGTCAGTCTCCATGAGAAAAGAATAAGCAGTAGGACAGCTATACTAGTCTGGCACCAGTAGGAATATTCAAAGTATTAGGAGAGGATAATACCAATAAAAGCACAGGATTTTTTAAAAACACAACGCACTGATAGGGATATATAAAGATTGAAGAAAATCTGTATACATATATTAGAGAAAAGGGGCAAAATCTAACTTCTCATTTAACCCTTTTGGTGATAACGTTTTAACCGGTATATCCAAGCCACCTCTTTTCTAAGTAACAAATTATCAATATCTCCACCTCTACCATATAGAGAGCATTTCTCAATCCCAATAACTTTTAAGCCTTCAGTTGAACAATTGTGGCAAATCTTGAAATGTAGTTCTATGTTGCTATTTATAACACATTCTTTAGCATTAATAATATCATTACGATGTTCAGTTATTCTATCCTTTAACACCCTCTTCGTCTTACCTATATAGAATAACGGACAAGGACAGTATAAAAGGTAGATGACATTATCAGATTTACAATTAATAAATTGCTTAATTTTATAGGTTTTATAGCCTGTACTGAACTGTTTCGTTTTCACAATAAATTTACAGAAGACACAGTTTCCGCACTGGAAACAACCTTGGACTTTTTGGCGTTTTTCAAGTCAATTTTGTTCTCTTGAATTACGTGTAAAGCTCTTAACCAACTTATCTTTCAAATTGGGAGCTCTGCGTGCAACTAGTGATGGAAAATCACCCACCACACTCTTTACATTTTAATCTGACAACAGAAATTGACATTTATTTTTTATATTTTTCTAACCTGATTCCAGTGTCCATTATATTCAGTAACAAATCTGACCCTATTGTCCATTTTAGTTTCTTTCTTATTATACAGTAGAGAGTCCCTATTAGTTTTTAGTGCTCGATTCATTGCATAGTTTACATTTCTTTTTGAATATCCACTTGCTTTAAACCTATTGGACATATCTTTTGCATGTCCAATACATTTAGTTTTACTAGAGCAGTTTCTACGTAACCTTAGGAACTGTCCAATAGGAATGCCTTTAATTAGTGAAGATGGATGGTTACTTAAAGCAATCAACAACGTATTGGTGGCCGTGTCTTTTCGATAAATTTCAGTAGTACGTTTTTTACCCTCTTTTTTAACTTTAATATCCAGAAAAGATAATTCAATTCAACATTATAGTCATATGTAAGAAACATATTTAAGTTATTCTTGTTTAATTTATATACAAATTCTTTTAGCAAATCAGGAGATCCTTTCCAAAGTATGAATATATCGTCCACATACCGACGCCACAGTGAAACTGAGAAGGTTATCCATTGATTGAATTCTTCTAACACAATCAGAAGTTCCCATAAGCCTAAATGCAGACACAAACATACATACACATACATATACACCTTTGATCCCTTCTCAGTCTCGCCCCTTTTCATAAATCATATCTCTTTAAGTGTGCCACAAAATTTTTTTTAGCAATAAAACTTTGTTTAGATTGCGCACCAGTGCAACACTTAACACTTTGCTTGCAGTACAAATGCAATTAGAATTCTAAAAGTGCTCCTTTACACAAATGCAATTAGAATTCAAATAGTGCTCCTTTACACAAATGCAATTAGAATTCTAATAATGCTCCGGGCACACAAAAAAACGTTTTGGCCATGTTAAGATGCTTTTATCATAATATTTAAAGGAATAGTCTAGTCGAAATTAAACTTTCATTAATCAAATAGAGCATGCAATTTTAAGCAACTTTCTAATTTACTCCTATTATCACATTTTCTTCATTCTCTTGCGCCTAGATTTAGAGTTCTGTGTTAGCCGTCCAAACCAGCGTTAAGGGGTGCTAACGCTGGTTTTGGCCTACCGCTGGTATTTAGAGTCTTGTAGGTAAGGGTCTAACGCTCACTTTCCATCCGCGACTTTTCCATACCGCAGATCCCCTTACGTCAATTGCGTATCCTATCTTTTCAATGGGATCTTTCTAACGCCGGTATTTAGAGTCTTGGCTGAAGTGAGCGTTAGAACTCTAATGACAAAACTCCAGCCGCAGAAAAAAGTCAGGAGTTAAGAGCTTTATGGGCTAACGCCGGTTCATAAAGCTCTTAACTACTGTGCTCTAAAGTACACTAACACAGATAAACTACCTATGCACCCCTAAACCGAGGTCCCCCCACATCGCTGCCACTCTAATAAATTTTTTTAACCCCTAATCTGTCGACCGCACACCGTCGCAACCTACATTATCCCTATGTACCCCTAATCTGCTACCCCTAACATCGCCGACACCTACATAATATTTATTAACCCCTAATCTGACCCCCCCAATGTCGCCGCTACCTACCTACACTTATTAACCCCTAATCTGCCGACCGGACTTCGCCGCCACTATAATAAATGTACTAAACCGCCTCACTCCTGCCTCAAAAACCCTATAATAAATAGTATTAACACCTAATCTGCCCTCCCTAACATTGCAGACCCCTAACTTCAAGTATTAACCCCTAATCTGCCGACCGGACCTCTAATAAATGTATTAACCCCTAAAGCTAAGTCTAACCCTAACACTAACACCCCCTTAAGTTAAATATAATTTAAATATAACGAAATAAAATAAATCTTATTAAATAAATTAATCCTATTTAAAGCTAAATACTTACCTGTAAAATAAACCCTAATATAGCTACAATATAACGAATAATTATATTGTAGCTATTTTAGGATTTATATTTATTTTACAGGCAACTTTGTATTTATTTTAAATAGGTACAATAGCTATTAAATAGTTAATAACTATTTAATAGCTACCTAGTTAAAATAATTACAAAATTACCTGTAAAATAAATCCTAACCTAAGTTACAATTAAACCTAACACTACACTATCAATAAATTAATTAAATAAACTACCTACAATTATCTACAATTAAATCAACTAAACTAAATTACAAAAAAAAAACACAAAATTACAAAAACAAACAAACACTAAATTAAAAAAAAAAACCATTACAATAATTTTAAACTAATTACACCTACTCTAAGCCCCCTAAAAAAATATCAAAGCCCCCAAAATAAAAAAATGCCCTACCCTAATCTAGAATAAAATGTTTACAGCTCTTTTACCTTACCAGCCCTTAAAAGGGCCTTTTGCGGGGCATGCCCCAAAGAAAACAGCTCTTTTGCCTGTAAAAAAACATACAATACCCCCCCCAACATTACAACCCACCACCCACATACCCCTAATCTAACCAAACCCCCCTTAAAAAAAAACTAACACTAAGCCCCTGAAGATCTTCCTACCTTGTCTTCACCACGCCGTGTATCACCGATCCGTCCAGAAGAGGGTCCGAAGTCTTCATCCTATCCGGCAAGAAGAGGTCCAGAAGAGGCTCCGAAGTCTTCATCCTATCCGGCAAGAAGAGGAGATCCGGACCGGCAAACATCTTCATCCAAGTGGCATCTTCTATCTTCATCCATCCGACGAGGAGCGGCTCCATCTTCAAGACCTCCGGCATGGAACATCCTCTTCTCCCGACGGACTAACGCCGAATGAAGGTTCCTTTAAGGGAGATCATCCAAGATGGCGTCCCTCGAATTCCGATTGGCTGATAATATTCTATCAGCCAATCGGAATTAAGGAATTAAGGTAGGAAAAAATCTGATCAGATTCAAGTTCAATCCGATTGGCTGATTGGATCAGCCAATCAGATTGAGCTCGCATTCTATTGGCTGATCGGAACAGCCAATAGAATGTGAGCTCAATCTGATTGGCTGATTGGATCAGCCAATCGGATTGAACTTGAATCTGATTGGCTGATTCAATCAGCCAATCAGATTTTTCCTACCTTAATTCCGATTGGCTGATAGAATCTTATCAGCCAATCGGAATTCGAGGGACGCCATCTTGGATGACGTCCCTTAAAGGAACCTTCATTCGTCGTTAGTCCGTCGGGAGAAGAGGATGTTCCGCGCCAGAGGTCTTGAAGATGGAGCCGCTCCTCGTCGGATGGATGAAGATAGAAGATGCCGCTTGGATGAAGATGTTTGCCGGTCCGGATCTCCTCTTCTTGCCGGATAGGATGAAGACTTTGGAGCCTCTTCTGGACCTCTTCTTGCCGGATAGGATGAAGACTTCGGACCCTCTTCTGGACGGATCGGTGGTACCCGGCGTGGTGAAGACAAGGTAGGAGATCTTCAGGGGCTTAGTGTTAGGTTATTTAAGGTGGGTTTGGGTTAGATTAGGGGTATGTAGGTGGTGGGTTGTAATGTTGGGGCGGTATTGTATATTTTTTTACAGGCAAAAGAGCTGTTTTCTTTGGTGCATGCCCCGCAAAAGGCCCTTTTAAGGGCTGGTAAGGTAAAAGAGCAGTAAACTTTTTATTTTAGATTAGGGTAGGGCATTTTTTTTATTTTGGGGGGCTTTGTTACTTTTTTAGGGGGCTTAGAGTAGGTGTAATTAGTTTAAAATTCTTGTAATCTTTTTTTATTTTTTGTAATTTAGTGTTTTTTTTGTAATTTAGTGTTTGTTTTTTTTTGTAATTTAGTTTAGTTGATTTAATTGTAGATAATTGTAGTTAGTTTATTTAATTAATTTATTGATAGTGTAGTGTTAGGTTTAATTGTAACTTAGGTTAGGATTTATTTTACAGGTAATTTTGTAATTATTTTAACTGGGTAGCTATTAAATAGTTCTTAACTATTTAATAGCTATTGTACCTAGTTAAAATAAATACAAAGTTGCCTGTAAAATAAATATAAATCCTAAAATAGCTACAATATAATTATTCGTTATATTGTAGCTATATTAGGGTTTATTTTACAGGTAAGTATTTAGCTTTAAATAGGAATAATTTATTTAATAAGATTTATTTTATTTCGTTAGATTTAAATTATATTTAACTTAGGGGGGTGTTAGTGTTAGGGTTAGACTTTGCTTTAGGGGTGAATACATTTATTAGAGTAGTGGTGAGGTCCGGGTGGCAGATTAGGGGTTAATAAGTGTAGGTAAGATAGCGGCGACGTTGGGGGGGGCAGATTAGGGGTTAATAAATATAATATAGGGGTAGGCGGTGTTAGGGGAAGAAGATTAGGGGTACATAGGTATAATGTAGGTGGCGGCGGTGTACGGAGAGGCAGATTAGGGGTTAATACTAATATGCAGGGGACAGCGATAGCGGGGGCGACAGATTAGGGGTTAATAAGTGTAAGGTTAGGGGTGTTTAGACTCGGGGTACATGTTAGGGTGTTAGGTGCAGACTTAGGAAGTGTTTCCCCATAAGAAACAATGAGGGCTGCTTTAGGAGCTGAACGCTGCTTTTTTGCAGGTGTTAAGTTTTTTTTCAGCTCAAACTGCCCCATTGTTTCCAATGGGGATATCGTGCACAAGCAGATTTTTTAAGCTGGCCGCGTCCGTAAACAACGCTGGTATTTAGAGTTGCAGTGGCGGTAAATATGCCTGTACGCTCCCTTTTTGGAGCCTAACGCAGCCCTTCAGAGAACTCTAAATACCAGCGTTGTTTAAAAGGTGCGGGGGGGGAAAAAACACGCATAGCTAACGCACCCCTTCTAACGCAAAACTCTAAATCTAGGCGTTGGTATCTTAATTTGAAAAAGCAGGAATGTAAGCATAGGAGCCGGCCCATTTTGGGTTCTGTACCCGTGTATCGCTTTCTGATTGGTGTCTAAGGGGCCTATTTATTATGTGTCTGTCTGACGTGATCCGATCAGCGGATCATGTCCGACAGACATCGCTGAATGCGGAGAGCGATATGCTCGCCGCATTCAGCATTGCATCTGCAGCTCTTGTGAACTGCTGGTGCAACGCCTCCCCTGCAGATTCACGGCCAATCCCCAACGCCTCCCCCTGCAGATTCACAGCCGCTAGCAGGGGGTGTCAATCAACCCAATTGTATTGGATCGGGTTGAATTGCGGCAATGTCTGTCCGCCTCCTCAGAGCAGAAACACAGGCCCTCAAGCTCCATACGGAGCTTGATAAATGGGCCCCTCTATGTAGCCACCAATCAACAAATGCTACCCAGGTGCTGAATCAAAAATCTTGCACTACAGATTGTGTGCTATTCTTCGCACAAGGTTGCATCCCCTTTGTTCTGCTCACAACCTCCTTCTCTCCTCCTCTCTTGTTACCTCCTCACATTCCTATCTACAGGATTTCTCCAGAATGGCCAATATTTTTTGGAACGTTTTACCTCACTCACTTTACTATCACTCTCCCCTAGTTTTCATAGTTCCAAGTGTTCTTTACAGACTCTTTTCAGGGATACATATAATAAACAATAACCTTTCTTACCTCAGTTCCTCTCCTCCTCCATTGTCATCCCTTGAACCCCTTAGCATGTAAACCTACGAGCTGTTTTATATATCACATTCATGAGGGGTGATTTACAACAGTGAAACTGTAGTCAGGGCCCTCTACGCATTTCTGTCCTATAAGATAGGAACTTAAAAACATTGCTTATTATTCCTATGTTTATAACGATGTGGTATCTGCTGGCGCTCTACAAATAACTAAGAATAATAATAATAATGTCCCTTGTTGTATCGATTGTGTTCCTTTTGTAATCTGGCACACAATGTTTTCATGCTAAAATGATGATGGATTTAAACTGGAACTGTAATCACTTTAAAATTTTAAAATTTCTATTTTATTTTAAAATATAAGTAATAGCTAAGCGTATTGAATAATTGATTCTTTAAATATTGATTTTTTTTATATAAAAACCTTTGCCACCATACCATAGGTGATACAGAATGTGTAAACATGTTGGTTTTTATACACTATCTTAATATAAGACAATTTTAAGCCTTAATGAGATAGCAAATGCCCAAGTGAGTTATATATTAGAAATCTGCTGCTACAATTTAATAAATTAGTTGTTAGTGCAAAGAGCGGTATCCTTGAATGTAATTATATAATGCAAAAGCAGCGAAGCCTTGAATGCTGAACCTTTGTCATGAATCTTTGTACAACATATTCAATTTAGATACATAACCTGCTGACAGTTAATTTCCAATTCCATCTGCTGACTTTCAAGTGCTTATCCTACAGAATATTCTTCACATACAAGAATATGTTATTTTTGTTGTAAATACGTATTTCTATATACCTAGTATACCTATATACCTATACTAAAATTATAAGATATATATATATAGAAATATATATGTAATAATAAAAATTACATTTGTTCCTATGTGAAGAAGGTAGGAATGTAAAATATGCATAACACACTTCGTATTTCACTCTTTAGGTCTAATGCTGTGTTGGATTTGCACACATGGAAACAGTTATCTTAAGGTGCATTATGAAAATATTAAATATAAAATATTACAAAATATGAATAATTATTATTAAAAATGATAATGTATCCTGTAAAAAATATATACAGGTACAAATCCGGAATTCCAAAAAACAAACTAATTCTGAAATTCAAACTTTTTAATTAATATTTTAAATAATTGATAAATTATTTACTTTACTTTAAATCATAGGTGTACTATACTTGTTTTTTTCAAAATGATATCTTTTTGCACTTGATGGACTGTGATTGATGTTGATTAAAGCTGCACCAACTCGTTTATTATCATTGACATATATATATATATATATATATATATATATATATACAGGGAGTGCAGAATTATTAGGCAAATGAGTATTTTGACCACATCATCCTCTTTATGCATGTTGTCTTACTCCAAGCTGTATAGGCTCAAAAGCCTACTACCAATTAAGCATATTAGGTAATGTGCATCTCTGTAATGAGAAGGGGTGTGGTCTAATGACATCAACACCCTATATCAGGTGTGCATAATTATTAGGCAACTTCCTTTCCTTTGACAAAATGGGTCAAAAGAAGGACTTGATAGGCTCAGAAAAGTCAAAAATAGTGAGATATCTTGCAGAGGGATGCAGAACTCTTAAAATTGCAAAGCTTCTGAAGCGTGATCATCGAACAATCAAGCGTTTCATTCAAAATAGTCAACAGGGTTGCAAGAAGCGTGTGGAAAAACCAAGGCGCAAAATAACTGCCCATGAACTGAGAAAAGTCAAGCGTGCAGCTGCCAAGATGCCACTTGTCTCCAGTTTGGCCATATTTCAGAGCTGCAACATCACTGGAGTGCTCAAAAGCACAAGGTGTGCAATACTCAGAGACATGGCCAAGGTAAGAAAGGCTGAAAGACGACCACCACTGAACAAGACACACAAGCTGAAACGTCAAGACTGGGCCAAGAAATATCTCAAGACTGATTTTTCTAAGGTTTTATGGACTGATGAAACGAGAGTGAGTCTTGATGGGCCAGATGGATGGGCCCGTGGCTGGATTGGTAAAGGGCAGAGAGCTCCAGTCCGACTCCAGTCCGTGGAGGTGGAGTACTGGTTTGGGCTGGTATCATCAAAGATGAGCTTGTGGGGCCTTTTTGGGTTGAGGATGGAGTCAAGCTCAACTCCCAGTCCTACTGCCAGTTTCTGGAAGGCACCTTCTTCAAGCAGTGGTACAGGAAGAAGTCTGCATCCTTCAAGAAAAACATGATTTTCATGCAGGACAATGCTCCATCACACGCGTCCAAGTACTCCACAGCGTGGCTGGCAAGAAAGGGTATAAAAGAAGAAAATCTAATGACATGGCCTCCTTGTTCACCTGATCTGAACCCCATTGAGAACCTGTGGTCCATCATCAAATGTGAGATTTACAAGGAGGGAAAACAGTACACCTCTCTGAACAGTGTCTGGGAGGCTGTGGTTGCTGCTGCACGCAATGTTGATGGTGAACAGATCAAAACACTGACAGAATCCATGGATGGCAGGCTTTTGAGTGTCCTTGCAAAGAAAGGTGGCTATATTGGTCACTGATTTGTTTTTGTTTTGTTTTTGAATGTCAGAAATGTATATTTGTGAATGTTGAGATGTTATATTGGTTTCACTGGTAAAAATAAATAATTGAAATGGGTATATATTTGTTTTTTGTTAAGTTGCCTAATAATTATGCACAGTAATAGTCACCTGCACACACAGATATCCCCCTAAAATAGCTAAAACTAAAAACAAACTAAAAACTACTTCCAAAAATATTCAGCTTTGATATTAATGAGTTTTTTGGGTTCATTGAGAACATGGTTGTTGTTCAATAATAAAATTAATCCTCAAAAATACAACTTGCCTAATAATTCTGCACTCCCTGTATATATATATATATATATATATATATATATATATATATATATATATATATATATATATATACCACAGCATGGTAGA